>NW_027480432.1:13362500-13620357 GCF_051401765.1 Calliopsis andreniformis
GACTTAATGTACTTATTTTTGCAAATATTAGGTTCTGTAATAAATTCCTGTGTTTTTTGTATTTGATTTTTTCCCACAATTTTTTGATTTCTTAAGTAAAGCATATATATGTATTCGTAAGAAAAGGACTTGCGAAACACAAAATTGCGGGAAAAAGTCAAATACAAAAAACGCGAGTTTATTACACAATATTATTAAGCGGGAGTTTATTACACAACCTAATATATACGGGTCATTCCATGCGAAATCGGGCACGTTTTGGAGTAAGTTTTTGTAGATTGCTCAAATTTGAATATATTGTAGCCTTTAACGATATTTAAACGTACCTCAAAGGATTTTTCAAAATTTTGAAACCTTAAAAACCTGCATTTGTTTAAAATAATTGCAAAAAATGGTTTTAAAACAATTTTTCTTTAATTGAAATAATTTTTTTTACAAACTTTAATGTTTTCTCTATAAGCACCGTAAAAGCTCAGCTCCATCTGCTTACTAGTTCAATAGCTATCATTTTTTTAAAAAAAGGTAGCACTTAACTTCAGACAACTGTAAAATCGACAATTTTCAAAATTTTGAAAAATCCTTTGGGGTACGTTTAAATATCGTTAAAGGCTACAATATGTTCAAATTTGAGCAGTCTACAAAAAATTACTCCAAAACGTGCCCGATTTTGCGTGGAATGATTCCATACACATTACGTGTAATATTAGCAAAATAATATAGTGCCATTTTTCAATTATATATATGTATTTATTTCAGATATGCTCAACAGTTCTAACTAATTGTACATATATATAATCAAAATATTTAAAAAGGAACAATAAATAAAAAACATGTTGAATTAAGTTTTGTTTCGAAATCAAGAGTTCAGAATTTTTCTGTTTTTCCGTAAACTACCCAGTAAATTTTTAAATTAATAGTATAACCTTTAAGTACATTTCATCTTCGACAAAATAAGCCGAAAATGATAAAATTCTGTTGATTATTCACATAAATATGGAATTTTGTCCGTGAAGACGTTATTTGGAACCACTGTGCGTCTCCCGGAGGCGAGTCCTCGTCTGAATCTAAGTCCTGATGAGGGTCCATTGGCGTATTAGCTGCATTACAGTCTTGGAGATTATATTTCGCCAATATACTCTCGATATACTCGATTTGTGATAGTCCCAGTTTTCCATCTTCCCTGCACACCCGTATATTCCGGAACTTCAGTTCCTTCGCTTCCGTCAGATCAAAGTGTTTTCTCAAAGCGTTTTCTCAAAGCGTTCAGTCTCTTCGATTATTTGTGAATCGGTTCCAATGGCTAGTACGTCGTCTACGTATAGTCCCAACCATAACCTTCTATTCTTCTTCTTGATGGCATACAGGCATGGGTCCTCCGGTGCTCTTTTCATCCCTATTACTTCTAAAACCTTGCTAATCTTCATGTTCCAATAGTACCCCGCTTGTAGAAGTCCATAAATGCTTTTCTTCAGTCTGCATATCAGGTCCTTGTTTTCCGCAAATCCTTCCGGTGGTTCCATATACACTGTTTCGTTCAGTGCTCCATAAAGATAGGTTGATCTCACATCATATTGTTTTATTTCCATTTTGTACGTGTTAGCTAAGGCTAACATTATTCTCGCTGTCTCTAGCTTTAAAACCGGTGCGTACGACTCTTCATAATGATATCCTTTTCATTGGTTACATCCTACCGCTACAAGTCGGGCCTTGTATTTTTCAGAATTTGTTAATTTCTTCGAGTTGAAGACCCATTTACTCTTCAGGATTCTCATGTCCTTTTCTCTGGGTACCAGTTCCCATACTTCTCTCCGTTTCATCGTGTTTATTTCTTCTTCCATTGCATCTATCCATCATCTTGATTCGTTTGATTCTTTGGCTTCTTTGAAACATTGAGGTACACGATGACGTGGCATTACATAATTTGCACACTCCTCTCTCCCACTAATTCTCTCGGATCGACGTATTCCTTCTTCTCTTAATCTCTCTTCTCTCTCTTCTAATTGCTTTCTCCATTCCTCTTCTATTTCCTTCGTCGAATTCCCGACTTTGCGCCCTCCCTTTCCTAGCGTACTTTCAACTATTTCCACCACCGTTGGCCTCTCTGATGATTTACTTTCTTCCTGTTCCTTTTCTTCGTCCTTAGTTTCTTCTATTTCGTTATTATTATTATAATCAGCGATCTCTTCGAAACTTCCCTGTTCGTTTGTTCGCTGATCTTTATCTTCTGCCCTATATATTATTTCCTTAATCGTTGCTTCTTTTCCAGAATTTCCCTTGAGAAGTTGAGAGCCCTTTTGTTCTTCATTATATCTTGCAGTTCTTGACGCATACACTTTTCCAATCGTTGGGTTGTAGATGCGATACCCTCTCGTCTTACGAGAGTATCCTACGAATATCCCCTTTTTTGCCTTGGGCTTCAGTTTGTTTCTCTCCACCTTAGGCACGTAATAATATGCCAAGCATCCAAACAGTTTAAAATATGATATAGTCGGCTTCTTCCTACTCCATCTTTCTAGTGGTGTTTGTTTGTCCAACGACCGTGTTATCGTTAAATTTCTTACATATATGGCGGTCATTATCGCTTCACCCCAAACCTTCTCTGGGAGATCCGCATCTATTAATAGCGTTCGTGTTTTATCCAACAATGTTCTGTTCATTCGTTCTGCAACCCCGTTGGTTTGGGGATTGTGGGTTATCGTCCTCTGATGGTTAATCCCCTTTTTTGCGAACAGTTCTTCGAAATTCCTATTCACGAACTCCTTTCCGTTGTCCGTTCTAACGTTTTGTATCCTTCTTCTTTGCGCATTTTCGGTTTTGTTCATATCCTCTAAAAAGTGTTTGTATGTCTCGTCTTTAGTTTTCAATAAATATACCGTTGTTGCATATTTGGTATATTCATCCACTATCACGTATACATATCTATTCCCATCCATGGATGCAATCGGCATAGGTTCACAAACGTCCATATGAATGAGTTCTAAAGGTTCCTGTGTTTGTATGTCATTAATTTTTCTATGAGGCTTCTGGATTAATTTTCCCATGACACAAGGCTCGCACATTCCCAGTTTTTCTTGTTTATAGTGAAAATCTTTGATAATTCCCGTGTTCCTCATTTCATCTATATAATCTTCACATGCGTGTGCCAGTCTTCTATGCCACAGTAACTTGGTTATTCCTCTGGTTACTTTTGTAGAATCTACACTTTCTGAGGTATTCATTTCTGCCTTTAATGCTACTGCATTGTTTCTATCTGATAATGCTGGTTTGATTATGTATATCCCTTCCTTTTTATGAGCCTCTGTTATGACTTCATTGCATTTCCCAATTATTTTCGCACTTCGGTTCTCAATTTACAATATGCACATCAAATAAAACAAAAACGCAATAGAGTTGTAGTCTTGTAGTAGTATAAAACAAAAAACTTCAAAAAAGTAAAAAAATTACGCCAAGTACATGAAACGGTCGGTACTGTGTCACAAAAAGATGTGAAATCGAAATGAGCTGAAAGTACATAAAGGTGCTTTCCAGCAATGTGCAAAGGCGACACTATGTAATGTAATGTAAAATTCGGTGCTTTCCAACTACGCTTAAGATGACACAACTATCCAGTCCCCTTCCTTGCAAATAAATACTATTAACTTGTATATATAGATAAACTTGTTTTAATCGTTCATAAAAAATATGCATTAGTATAAGATATTCCACAAAATTTTCATTGTTTGACTTCTAATGGAAATTTCATAAAAATCTCTATGTATTTCATGCTCACCTATGAGTCCACTCCTAAGTTTTTAGTCTTTTACAACTAGAATTTCCTATATTAATGACTTTCGGATAACGATACTCAGTATCAGGACTCTCTAAGTTTGAAAAAGCAAACTGTAACGTTTGTCAAGCGTTGGCAGTATGGTGAACATGTACACGGCATTATCCAAAAGCCATTGATACGAGTCCTCTTGTAAGTCGAAAAGGGAGAATATCTGGACCATTGAAAAGATTGGGTGTGACTTGTCGGCGATTTGGACATAAACGTTTTAAGAGTCAGAAAATAAGGCTCACATTCACCTTCGCTTTCAACTTTCGGAAGCTGTTCGAAGCAGTTCCAAGGTAGTGGTGTATCCAACGTATCTAACCACGTCTCAAGGTAGTGGTGTATCCATCAAAGCGGTAGTATGTGTAATAATAGAGGAAATTCTTTAACTCATGTTCCCAATCTGATATCGCAGGGTGGCCCCATCTCAACTTCATCAGACGGCTATATGTCTGTTGGTAATATTATTCCTCTAACGATAACTGTGCAGTAAATGTCGACTTGGCAACTTTCAGAAAGTTACGTAGCTATTCTAGGTTCTTAATGCAGTCAATTGTGCATATTGCAACAAAAAACCTAAGTTTTTGGTTAAATTATAAGTCAAAAAGCATTATCGCATACACATTTTGACTTGTTTCATTAAAATGTATAACTGGCAGAAGGAACAAAGTCAATCCGACGACTTCGACATATTTATATCTAAACACATTTTTCATAAAAATGACCAATGGGACAAATGGGATAATGCTTAAGTGGATATTGGATTCTAAACCACTCCAGTGTCCACTGTTTAAGTGTCGTTAAGTTTTTGTGTCCAGGAGAGATCTTATTCCTGGGTGGAGTCTTATTCCTATGTGGAATTCTATGCTCAGAAAAGATCCTATTCCTAGGTGGGGCACACATTTCTGCGTGTAATCCTGTGGTTAGGAGCATGCCTATTATTAAGTAGGGTTCTGTTCACAATTATAATGTCACAATTATGACGATATCATGTAATGTCAAAAATTTGTCACAAAATAGGCGCAGGGGAATGACTAAATTTATTAAATTAAGTTGTTGTACGTTGCATAAATATTTCTGTACTAATTATTAAAGTAATCTCCATATAACTTAACAGATTGTTGAATAATCTAACAGACTGTTACCTTTGCAGATTTACTTTAATAAAAGAACATTTAGTTGAATTCAATCAGTTGGCAATGGCGAATGCAGAGGGCTCTGATAATATGTTGAATAGAGTTATGCCGAAAGATAATATCGGACTTGCCGCCCTTCTCAGAACAAAGGAGGCTGCTTGGGATAATGGTGAGTGATAATATAAATTTGAAATAAACAATTCTGGAAAAATTCCAAAAGATTTATTAGAAGAAAATGAACTATATTTATCTCTTAAAATTTTTCTTTGAAATAGATAGAATTCAAGTTAAAAGTGCTTAAAAAGTCAGTAATTTTTAACTTGAATTATATCCATCTTAAAGATAAATGACAAAGGATAAAAAGATTCCTTTTTTCTTATAAAGCTCTGGGAATTTTTTCATAATTTTCTATCTCGACACCTACTATTAGCAACTTAAAGGAAGTTTAGAACGAGGAATGCCATAGAAAGAGACCATATTTTCCACAAGACTATTTCATAAGATTTGTATAAGATTTTTTTTCTGATGTTTTTTTAGGCCTTCCATCCGATCCAACACAAGTACAGCAACCAATTTTAGTTTGTACAGCACACATACATTGGGATCCAGAATTTTGTGATGTCAAATTAATCCAAACGATGATGCTCAGCAATGAATTACGGTCTATTTTGGATCAGACTGGTCAATCGTTTCGGCTGGGACACAAATCTGACTCTTCGAATGTCCAGCTGCTGCTTTGTGGAGATTTTAATTCTTTACCCGATTCAGGTAAAAAAAAAAAAAAAAACGAAAAAGAAGAAGAAGAAGAAGAAGAAAAGAAATATATATACAGGGTGTCCCAAACAAAGTGCAGGAGCCGGAAATGGGAGATTCCTGGGGTGATTCTAAACAACATTTTCCTTTGAAAAAATATCCTCCGAAGCTTTGTTAACGAGTTATTAACGAAAAATCCCGACCAATCAGAGGGCGCGAATAGCGAGCGCTCGACCGACCAGCGTCAGGGCACAAGCTACGCGGACGTCCGCTATTCACCGTGCTCGAGGGTTGGACAAAAAACTCAAAAGGTTTACGTCAATGCTCAATTTCTCCTAAACAATTGGATGAAAAATTATGAAAAAAATTAGTATCACGTTAACTATTGAGACACATATTATAGAATTTTTTCAGATTTTTAAATTAATTATCCAAGTTGTAAAAAATAAAAAACGAGGAGAAAGAATTTAAAAATACCGATTTAGTAAAGTAATGCCATAGTAAAAAAAATAAAAAGCAATGTTTTCGTAGTTCCTACGGATTGTATGTTATTTTACTGTGTACCAAAACATTGAAAATTGTACAAGAATACTGATTTCATAATGAAAAAACAAAAATTGAACGTATTCGTTGCTGTAATCGGTAAAAAGTACGGAAACATTGATTTTTATTTTTTTAATTATGACGGACCAGAGCAAAAAATGTTTAAATAAATTGAGATTAATAATACGACTGTAGTAATATGAGTAATTACTATTGGTAAAACTCACCCATTCGGAGAGGATTCACTTGCTGCCTGAACACTTGCTCCATTGGGTCACTGTGCCGATCCCGATCATTGGGGGACGATGCCCAGGTAGCGTTGATTACAGGTACAGCACCATAAGAAGCCACCTTGCATTTACAACACTTCGGTCACTAACACTGATCACTTCACCAAACGAGCACTTGACCTTTTATTGACCGACAAGCGATTATTTTGAAACGATCTGCGGCATTCCGTAAATAAAAACAAGATGTTACACAGTTCGGCGGCGAAATTACGATCGATACTGGCGATTCTTTCCGAAGTCTTTTTCCTCGTTCCCTCGCATCCCTCCGGCGCGACTTCTCAGGGTGTAGCTTCGTCGAAATACTCGAATTTGATTTGTTAGTTGACACCAACGAGGTTGGATCTTCCTCGGTTACTTTTTTTCAGTGGAGGTGGTAGTCTCCTCTTCGGGTCGAAAAAGTCACAAGCAAATTCTTGGGGAAAAGCAAAGGCATATCGGATTAGAGTAGGAGACGGCAACGAGTGTCTCGTAGATGTGGCCGTTTATGATCACAGGTATTGGCCTGCAAGTTCAGCGATACCCCGAAGCCGAAGGTCGCGAGGGTTGTGTCGCGCTTACCATTCAAGTCCTTTCGATGCATTCGGACGGATGAAATATGGAACTGCTCGTCGGAAAAGTAGAAATTGGGCAATAACATAGAGATCTTGAGTTTCTTGTACTTCGAGCACAGCAAGTAGGAAACACTACGCGTAACTTGTGCCCTATCACTGAACGGCCGAGCGCTCGCTATCCGCTTTTTGATTGGTCGATGTTTTTCGTTAATAACTCGTTAACAAAGCTTCAGAGACATTTTTGTAAAGGAAAAGGTTGTTTAGAATCACCCCAGGAATCTCCCCTTTTCGGCTCCGCCACCTTATGTGGGGCACCCTGTATATATATTTTACTATTTTCCTCTCATTACTTATCATTGTAATTATTGTTGTTATTATTATCACTATTATTATTGTTACAAGCCGGTTATGGCTGGAATTGTCCGTAAAATACGGATTTACTTACAGTATTTACAGATCGCGATACGATGTTGATAAGCATAAACGGTCATCACATTTGTCAGTGATTGACTGGTTAACGGTTTAACAAGTCGAATCGATATTTTTGCTTTATCTGCGTTTTGCGAGCACGAATAGGCCGTTGGAATATACCCGGTAGTGTGACTTTGAAGTCACATACCGACATACCGATTTTATTTCAGTTTTAAATCACCAGATGGGGACCCTATTTGGAAATTCTACTTTGAGTTTTGTAGAATCCCTCAAGGGAGGGATCTACAATCACCAGATGGGGACCCTATTTGGAGATTCTACTTTGAGTTTTGTAGAATACCTCAACGGAGGAATCTACAAGGGAGGGATTCATTATTGCCTTGCCGCGAAGGCTAGATTCCTCCACGCGTTCTGGCCCACGACTTTTCTTCTCCCCCGAGCTAGCCGAGGCTTCCGCCGTATCTGCTCTGCAAGGGTTGTGGACTTTCCGAATTTTCTCGTGCTCGGCACGAAGGTGCTGGCGCCCATCTGGACGACTGTTCTCTTTGCCGAGCGACTTGCATGGCGGATACGGCGAGGTTTATCAGGCACCCCTGCCTCGAGCTCACGGTAGCTCAACGCCGGGAAAACACCTGATAATATAAACTATCACAAACTATACAAGAAACAATTTAAAATATAGAAATGCAAAATAATAAAAGAAGCATAAATTGTAAGAATGAAATTGTATCATTTTGAGAATATGTAATTCTTATTATGCGCGTCGATACAGTTAAAACTTCAAATAATTCAATTACTCCTTTATTACTGTAAAATTAAGAAACCAATGTTCCACATTTCTATTTGAAACAATAAACCATAAAAATGGAACTATATCGCTTTTAAAGTGTATTTTTACTGTGTATCAGTAAACTATTTCTCATTGCATGTCTGCGTTACATATTCTGCAACTTAAATTTATTAAAGAGAAAATATTTATACATGGTGTAACATGTATACGTTTCAATATTTTAAGGGGTGGTAAAATACTCCAGTTGAGTCATAAAATCTCTTATAACATAGTGTCCGATCTGCTTTTGTTTTGCAGTAATAATATCTTAAAGTTAGCACTATGTTCTGAAATGAAGAGTAACTCCTGCATATCGGTGAGACAAACACGTTGAAAGAGTCTATTGATTCAGAGAATTCGTTTGCTTGAGAAAGTTGTGTTTGTTTCGGAAAGCCCTGAACATATGTTAAAACTGTTACGAGATAGGACGTAAGCAGCCGGTAAGGATAGATATATGTATTTCCAAAGAGTATAGTAGTTAAAGTGTTAGTTGGTACAACGGACGAAACTGATGCGAGATCGGTGAGTTATTGGGATTATTGTAGACGAGGACGAACCTGTTGTAAACTCAGGGAGCCCCTTGAAGATAGATGTGGTTGCGGACGAAATTGACTTGTGATCAGTGAGCTGCAGGAGTATGAATTTCATGAACGCATCTGATGCGAAATCAGGGAGTCACTAGGATCAGTTTCACAGACGAACTCAAAATAAATTGAGATGCTGTTAAGGAGGTTGAATAACGTACAGTCGAACCTGGTGTTAACTTTCGTGGAGAAACTAGAATAAATTGAGAAGCCATCTAGTTGGATACAATTTTCTTTAGAAGTAAAGGCATGCGGACGAATCTGATGTGGAATCAATGAGCCGCAGGAAATATTAGTAAGCCTCGTAACTTATTAATTATTAATTGATACAACTTGAGTGGCTAAGCTGTGTCGTAGGGAATCTGTCATCTTCGAACGGGAACGCTTATGGTAATTATAGGTTTGAAAGCAATCTAATCAAGTTGCAATTCAGGTGATTTACGTAGAGAATAATAAATGTTACACTATTTACCTAACACTAATGTTTATTTACACATATATACAAGCAGATTCAAATAAAATTTATGTCAAAGTAAAAATAATTTTCAAAATAACTTGTCTCCTTGAGGAAAAACATGTCGTAAACCATAGTGAGATCTCCCAGATACCTAAAACTAAATTTTCCAAAACGCAGTGACTCATACTTGCACACAGCTGCAACCACTTCATGACCCAAGGCCTTGCCTTTACAAATTCGAAGGCCAAACTGACTAATAACCGCGCGCTCGCTCGACGACCATCTACCTGGTCATGTACGCTACACAATGATTACTTTTGTATATGCTAAAATCAGCCTTTACGTACAAGTGTATGATGTAGTGTTGTCGCGTAAAGTGTATGATTTTAATACTTGGTGTTAACGCACAGACAATGCGAGGACTTTCAGAGTGGTCGCTGAAATTGCCAAATAGAATTTATGCCGACTTCCGGATTCTATGAGTTTAAACTGTAAACTCGAAAGGGAACTCTGGCCTGGTCTAACTGAATAGCAACCAACTCTGACGAACTTGACTGCCAACGTAACGATACTGTTTTGAACCCGTTAGGGCTAAAATTTTGGGGTTTATATAGGCCAGAAAATGAGTGGGAATTCGTTAGCAATTTCCATATAAGGAATCGTGGTTGCTACCCAGCTGCTGGGAGTCGCGCTCCCATTAAGATATCGAAAAACGAAAACGCAAAGGTGTTTCCTTTTCAGAGGCAGAGACTCGAATATTTGGGAGAGTAACGGAAAGTACTCTCCGTACGTAACAAGACCTTCATAAACAAAAATCCTTCAATGGAACTCATATTGTAAATGGTCGTCCCTCCTCTGTCGATCACTGGGTCAGTCTCGAACAGCTGGCTGCCGGTAGTCTTTTGGATTACGCTGCATTTGTGTGTGTTACCTACGTTCTTTTCTACAATTATTTGTTATCTTTAAAGCTTTATAAAAGTTAAACCGTAAGAGATATAATAAAATGTATTAAAACATTTGTCTTTTATTACTCCTCCTTAATATATTTGCAAAATTACAAAATCCTTTGATTCCTAGTTTGCCGTATAGATGTGTTAACTTTGAAGCATTATTACTGCAAAATGGAAGCAAATTGGACACTATGGTACCAGACATTTTATGACCCATTTGAGGTTATCTACCACCCCTTAAGATATTGAAGCGCATACATGTTACCTGTATACACTTGTGCCAAATTAGTCAAAATAATTGTATTTATTCATAAAAAGTTAGTTAAAAATATTATAAATCTGCTGATGTTACAACAGTTGAGCTACAGAATTAAAGTAAAACCTAAGTTGAAATAGAATCTCGATATGTCAGTTTATACTTCCAATAAACGGCCCTGCTAGCCGTGGATTTAGACACTGGGGGCGTCTGAGCAAGATTTCCAGAACTATATTTCTAGCAAGTCGGCATAAATTTATTCGAAATTCTCTGCATTCATTAGCTCTAGTTCTGACAGAATCAATGGAACTTCGTGTACGTTAACTGTTTCATTGCTTCGTGTCTAGAACCTATCCTTCAAAAATGTCCCAAATATTTAGAAACGCCCTGTATGTAGTTATCAAATTAAATATTTTAAAGTAGCATTTTTATTTGTGGATGAGATTGATGAATCCGACACTGATATATTTTTCATTCACAATAAATACAGTTTTTAAAAAGTACAATTGTTTTCGCAGTAACAACTACTTTAATTCATTCCGATAGCAATTTAGAAGTTTCACATTTTAGCATCATTATTTGTATATTAGCTTTTATACGTTCATCCGTTCATTTTTCCCTTTAATAAGAAACTCCAATTTAACTTACTTTTACATATTGTATTAAGAATAGAGGGATTAATAACATGCAAAATTCCATTTCTGAAACTTGTAAAACTGTTAAAATTAATTTTTACTATAATTTTTTTGTAACGCAACAACCTTAACATAACAATTTATAACAAATTGAAATGGTTTGAATTAAACCTGGAATTTGATCGAACATCCGGCAACCCGACAGCAGTAACGTTCTTATTACAATGTACATAGTGCAGTTTTTTAAAGTTGAGCCCTGAGGTGTGCCATGCGGTCGTCCATGAACATGAAGGACTGCACCCCCAAGGGGGGTTTGGGAGCGCTGCGGATACCTTTACGGAAAGATGTAATAGGGATTATGCATAGTATACATGCTTTAGATATTTTGTATACTTTCGCAAATTATATACATTCTGCACTGTTTTGTAAACTTTAATTTCTCATAAATGTCTGTGCTAGATTTTTCATAAATCGACAAAGGGTATTTTGAATCTACAGTTTTAGCTGCAATTTTCTTTTCCAACTACCTGAGAAGGTACATCCTTGATGTACGTTCGGCGAAGCTCCGGCCTGATAAAACATCATAAAAAACGGTCAGTTCTTGCGTTCCGAGTCACTGCTGTCGCTTACCGTTACCTTGCTAGGTTTTTCCCAAAAACGGTAGGAGTGAATTTCTTCCCTCCGTACAGGGAGTATTATATTTGCGTTCTGTGCGGGCAGTTCAGTACGAACACTCGAAACGAAAGGTTGCTGAATCGACAGTACTCTTGTACACTATTTTCTAGTTTGTTTAATAAATACTTATCTTTTTGGAAACCAAACCTGCTAAACATCCAACAGTCTGAACTTCTGTAGTCTATACAGGGTGTAACATATTATTACGAATGTTACGGATTTCGCACGCGTCGCGAGCTCGCGTCCGTTTCGGTGATATAATTACAGTTACGCTACTTCATTAAACTATTTTATTTACAAGGACAAGGGAATTTACAATGCTTTTATACCTCGATTCTCATTACGACTTGATGTGTTCTCTTTGACAGCTGTCAGGCAACTCCGTTTAATCGATCTTCGAAAATGTCTTCTTCGACCGTCTTCTTGTTCTTCATTGCGAGCACAGCAGGCAATGTCCATGTACCTAGTGCTCGCAGTAATGTATACGTTTCAATATTTTAAGGAATAGTAGGGGACACAAAATGGGTTATAAAATATCTCATAACATAGTGTCCGGTCTATTTCCGTTATGCAGTAATAGCGCTTTAAAGTTAACGTATCTGTATGGTAAACTAGAAGTCTGAGGATTTTGCAATTTTGCAGATACAATAAGGAGGAGCAGTAGAAGAAGCAAATCTTAACACGTTTTGTTGAATCTCTTAGGCCCCGTCCAGACAGGTTCCCTGCGAACGCGAACAGAGCTGAGAACATTATGGAAGGATAGATAAATGGAAAAAAGGTGCTGCAGATAAAACTAGAAGATTCTGGAGGTTACCGAAAGTACCCGAAAATCCTCAAAGAAGTAATTAGGCAATATTCGGAGCAAACAACTCGGAACTGTCTGGACGGGTGCACATCGTGTGCAGCGTATCGCTTACCTCGGTGTCCAGATAGACCAAATTGGCGTTGGCCTGATATTTGCCACGTGCAGCGTGCACCCGTCCAGACAACGCCGAGCTACTCCCCTCGAATACTGCCTAAGCCAAAGTTATGCAAGCCTGGGCTCTCACACTCTCGCTTCTGTAGTCACGAAAACCACGCTATGAAGGTCGATATGCTATTTTAGCATATGCTATGTCCCTGTTTATAAAGAAGGTCTGATACTACAAACGACGTACGTGTTTGTGGAGCAACAGAACGATTGGAGGGGGGCAGGCTAGTGAGGGGCCCCTACGCTGGAGACGGCGCTGGCTTAAGCACTCTTTGGAGGACTTTCGGGTACTTTCGGTGACCCTCGGAATTTTCTACCTGTGTCTGCAGCATCTCTTCTCCATTTACGTATCCTCTTAGGATGTTCTTAGCTCTGTTCGTGTTCATAGCGAATCGGTCTGGACAGGATTTTACGGTATAATTTTTATAAACTTTTAAATATTGAAAATGCTTGCAGGAAAGAACATAGATGTTAAGGTTTGCGTTTCTTTAATAACCACTATCGTTTTAACCTTTACATAGATAACTTTATTTTTTGAAAACGTGTGTTAGCACGTGGTTGCACATAACAAGCAAGCAAATGCGTATGCTGAACATTCTGTAAAACCAACTAAAACAAAGATCACTGGAACATTTATTTTATTGCCAACCTAACACTCTCCTTCAATAAAATAAATAAATGACTCAGACAAACTCAAAATACCATATTTTCTTTAAACCATCTACTCAGTAAATAACATAAAATAACATGATTATTCATGAGATTAAATCAAAAATAGAATTGAACATGAATAGTATTCGACAAACTAAATGAACTGACTTACTCAATTTTCAGTTAATCCTAAGCTCGAGCGAAATTTCTCAAGTTGTTGTTTCGCTACTGGTTTCGTTAAGATATCAGCAACCTGATTTTCACTTGGTATATATTTGAGCTGGACAGCTCCTTCTTTTACGAGTTGCTTGATATAATGATGCCTCAATTCTATATGTTTTAGCCGTTTTATATTTCCTTCAGTTTGAGCTATTTTTATCGCTGACTGATTATCTTCAAAAAGCAGGATTGCTCCAGTTTCTCCGACTTCCAACTCTTCTAATACTGATTTGATCCACTGTGCCTCAGTTATTGCTGCATCTAATGCAACGTATTCCGCTTCACACGACGACAATGCCACCGATGACTGCTTCTTCGATGACCAGGAGACAATGTTATTTAGTAACTTCAGTACGAAGGCCCGTGGTTGATTTTCGATCTACTCTATCTCCTGCCCAGTCCGCGTCCACGAACCCGTATATGGCCTTGCTTTTCTCGTTTCTAGAGTAAATTAGTTTTAAGTTGAGAGTACCCTTTATATAGCGAAGCACTCTCTTAAGGGCTTAGGGTAGTCACGTGACTCTACGAGATTTCCTGGTCGGTATCTGCCGTTACAGTTTTCTTTACAGAAATAAAATTATCCACAGACATGTGGCTGCCTAATGAATGCGAGATGGAGCCACACTATGATTTCCTATAGGGTTATCGTTGTATCAGCAGCCCTATTCTGCTCTTGTTCTTCTTGTGTGATCAGTGCGTAGGAGAAACGTATAAAGAAACTCAGTCAAGTAATCAGAGTCACGTTTATTACTTGGTGCGCTTGCCATGGAAGCCGGGCACGCTCTCCTGCCTGTCTGCCTACCGCGCGCATGCGCATCGCCTTACCCCTACTCCCCATACTTGGGAGTACGGAACGCTGGTCCCCACACACTCCCCCCCGAGTGTCAACGACTTGGGATCACATGGGCAGTGTGGGTAGGTATCTTACGCGTGACAATGTAGGCGCGCTTTATGACGAATAATACATGTGGTCGATGTATCTATATATATCTTTATATAAAAATATTCTATTTTTTTGGTAGTTTTAGGACCTTTAAGTTTCTTACTTTCTAGGCTTATTCTCTAGATTAGGTGCGAAAGTTACAGTTTTCTTACGACTAGGGTAGGTTCTTAGCGCTGGGTGTGCGTCGCTCGGCACGTTCCGTGACGGTGTGTCACTACCGCTGCTTAACAATTCGTCGCATACGACGTATGCGGGTTTTAGCAGTTCGACGGATACGTTCCTGGCCTCTCCGTTTACCTCGATGGAGTATACGCGCTCGGACGCTCGGGCCAGTACTCTGTGCGGACCGGTGTAGGGTCGCTTCAGCGGTTTCTTAGTCGCTTTACATAACAAAAAGACGTGTGTACAGGTGCTTAAGTCCTTATACACAAACGCGCGCTTTTTGAACTTCTGCGCGACCGGCACTGGGCGAACTCTCCGCATGCATTCGCGAAACTCCTCTAAGAATATTTGAGGATCGGCTGTTACGTCCTCCGGGAGAAAGAATTCTCCGGGAATACGGAGCGCGATTCCGTACACGTTTTCCGCCGGCGATGTGCCCGTGTCGAGACGGACGTGGTTTCGGAGACCGAGTAATACCGTGGACAATACGCGAGTCCAGTTCACGTTCGCGTGGCACATTATTGCGGCCTTGAGCGTTCGATGCCACCTCTCGATCATGCCATTTGAGGCTGGATGGTACGCTGTAGTGCGTATGCGATGGCATCCGGTTAGCCTAAGCAACGCTGCGAATATTCGCGACTCGAATTGGACGCCCTGATCGGTGGTCAGGACCTCGGGCGATCCGAAGCGCGCGATCCACTGGTCGTAAAACGCGCGAGCCACCGTTTCGGCCGATGTCTCCTTCAGAGGAACCGCTTCGGCCCAGCGTGTGAAGCGATCGATTAAGGTTAGGCAGTAGCGGTAACCACCGTCGTCCGGCAATGGGCCAACGAGGTCCATATGCACGTGCTTGAAACGCCCGTCCGGGGCCACGATTTGCCCCGGCAACATTCGCACATGACGCGATATCTTTGATTTTTGGCAGTGCACGCAGTTCTTGCACCATTTTGCCACATCTCTGTGCATGTTAGGCCATACATATCTCTGCCTGACTAGTCTGTCCGTGACCTTGGCGCCCGGATGTGCAAGGTTGTGGAAGGTATCGAAAACTTGTCGACGCAGCGACACGGGTATGTATGGACGGATTGATTCCGCGGACATCTCGCAGTATATGTGGGTGTGTTCCGGTCCCCACATCAGTCGCTTCAACGTGAGAATGGGCTTGTCGGACTCCCGAATCTCTTTGAGCTGTGGGTCGTTCGCTTGTTCCCTAGCGAGTTCGACTAGACTGAACTCGGTAGGAAGACGGATTGACTCGACCCGTGAAAGTGGGTCCGCGACCGTGTTCTCATCTCCGGGTATGTACTCAATTCGCGTAGTGAATTGAGCGATGTACGTGAGCTGACGGGCCTGACGTGGTGACGCCTTGTCGGAGCGCTGTGAGAAAGCGTACATCAATGGTTTGTGGTCCGTCGCGATCGCGAAATCGCGGCCTTCGAGGAAATGTCTGAAGAACTTGATTGCTTCGTACATCGCGGTCAGTTCGCGGTCGTATGCGCTGTAACGGCACTGCGCGGGACTGAACTTACGCGAGAAAAAGCTAAGGGGTTTCCATTCACCGTCGATCCTTTGCTCGAGGGTTGCACCCATTGCGAAGTCGGACGCGTCGGTCACTACTCTCGTCGCCGCCGCGTCGGAAGGGTGTGCCAAGGTCGTCGCGTCGGCGAGATCGGTTTTTACTTTGTCGAACGCGGCCTCAGACTCCGGCGTCCACACGATTTCCGTCCTGTCACTTTTGCGCGAATTCGTTAGATACGCGTTCAATGGTGCCTGTACCACCGCGGCGTGGGGTTGGCTACGTCTGTAAAAGTTGGCCATGCTCAGGAATCTCCGGAGTTCCGCGACTGTGCGCGGCCTTGGGAATTTTGTGATCGCCTCGACCTTTGCGGGGGTCGGTTTTAACCCGTCGCGGTTCACTATGTAGCCGAGAAATTCCAATTCGGGCACGCCGAATTTGCACTTTTCCGTGTTTATCCTTAAATGGAAATTCTTCAAGCGTTCAAGAACGGTTCGAATGTGTTTCTCATGCTCCTCTGCCGACGACGAAGCTATGAGGATGTCATCAATGTACACGAACGCGAAATCCAGGTCTCCGAGAGCCCGGTAAATATAACGCTGGAGTGTCTGGCCCGCGTTCCGCAATCCGAACGGCATCGCCAGGTACTCGAAAAGTCCGAATGGGGTGATCACCGCCGTCTTCGGGACGTCCTCGGGAGCGACCGGGATCTGATGATACGCGCTGTGTAGGTCAAGGGACGAAAAGATAGTTTTCCCGAATAAATTCGCCGAAAAGTCGTGTACGTGCGGCACGGGGTACTTGTCAGGAACCGTGACGGCATTCAGTCGGCGGTAGTCGCCGCACACCCGCCACTGGCCGTTCTTTTTCTTCGTCATGTGAATGGGGCTTGCCCAAGGACTGGATGACGGTTTGCATATGTCTGCCGCGGTCAAGCGTTCAAACTCAAGTTTCGCGGCGCGCAACTTGTCCGGGGGCAAACGTCGTGGTCGCTCTGCGATCGGTGGACCGCGAGTTAATATGTGGTGCGAGACACCGCGTGCCTCCAATGGCGTCTGCTGAGCTAAACCGGTTGCCTCCGGGAAATCCGCGAGGATTCGCGCGTACCGACTCGACGGGTTCGCGGTGTGGATCGAGGTCAACGCCGTCGGTCTCAAGACGCCGAGTGTACATACGCTCGTCAGGGAGTCCGTGAGACGACGCTTTCCCAGGTCCACCACGAGGCCGTAATGCCTGAGCAAATCTGCGCCGATGATTGGGTACGGCACGTCGGCGATACAGAAATTCCACGCCAATGGGCGCCTAAGCGCTAAATCCAAAACGCGGTGCGCCTCGCCGAACGTGTTAATTACCGTGTTGTTCGCGGCATATAATTTAAACGCGTTCGGTTCGCGGGCAATTTTGTTGGGAACGGGGAGTAACGAAATTTCCGCGCCGGTGTCGACCAGGAAGAGTTGTCCGGATCGCCGGTCGCGCACGTGGAGACGGTTTCGCGATATCCACTCCCCCGCATCAGTCTCCGCGATGTAGGGGTTTTTCAGTTTCCCGCGACCGTTTTTTCCTTCCAGCTACAGTTTCCCTTGCACATCCGCGCGTCGGATCCGAATTTCCTGTGTGCCCAGCACAGTTCTCGATTTTCAGAGCTACTTCGCTTGTCGTCGCGTCTCGACTGGCTTCGCGCCCGCGCACGCCCGCGGTATTTACCGTCTTTCGAAAGACGTTCTACCTGGGTTGTTAATTTCGCGAGCTCAGCCGTGAGCTTGTCTACCTTGGCCTCCAGCGTGGGTGGGGTCGCCGCGCCGGACACGGGTGCCGCGTAATTAGGCCCTACATTCGTTGCCTCGACGATTTGGTCGGCCAATGACGCGATTTCCGATAATTCGGTGATTTTCGAAGCCGCGAGGATTGCTCGGCACTGCGACGGTAACTGATCCAGAAATATCGATCTTATGACTGACTCGCTGCATCGCTCGTCATCCAGGTTCCGCAGACGCATCAAGATCTGAGTTGGCTTCCCGTCTGTCAGAACTTGACCCTTCAGCAGTTTCCTGAGTCGGCTTTCCGATGACGCGGAATACGTTGCCAAGATTCGCTCTTTTATTTGCGAGTACGGATTTGTGAGGTTCGGTGATGTTACAAGGTCGCGAAAACTCGCTATGATTTCAGAGTCTAACGCGGCAATTATCGTGTCAGCCCGAGTGCGCTCGTCCGCAATGCGCGAGGTTCGGAACGATGCCTCTACCTGGTAAAACCAGAGCGCCGGGTCCTCACGAAAGAATCCGGGAATTTTTGGAATGCGATACGAATCTATGTGCCCTGAGTTTAACGCAGTGATTTGTGCTTGGGCCGCACTCAATGCAGCCTCCGTCCTGGCAGCACGCTGCTCCAGGGTTTCCTGGGGGTTTTCGCCGGGGTTCATTATTTGCGCGTTCTACCACGTCGTCGCAGTCGTCGCGTCGTATAGTAACGCGGTTTAACGCACGCTCGCTTGTTACCGGTGGCGCTCGTGTGCCCGCTTGGCGCGTTTCCCGTCCACGAGGCACGGTTGCCTACACAAAATGGCCGCCGTGTAATGCGACGCGTCTTGCGCAATCGGAAACGGATTTCCTTGTACCTCGGTCCTTCCAGAATGACTCCTGACGGTGTCTGGGCCACGACGACGGATGCGCTGAGGTAGAAGGTGGTCCTTGGTCCAATCGGTAGTCCACGTTGTTCCTCGTTGTCTCCGATGGTCTGGACAGTTCTTTGGCTGTCCCACGCCACTCAGCCACTCGTGGTTGTGCGGGAGACTCGGCAACTCGCAGGGACGATGCTTCTCACCGTGCACGATGTTTCTCACCGCGGACGCCGGTCCGTTGTTGAAAGGGACGTCTCAGCTCGTCGGTGTCCAGTTTGCAGGCTGCGGCAAAGCCCGGTCGAGCCACGCTGGTAGCCCGTTTTTCCCCGCACGTGATCACGTCGGGGTCACCAGTATAGGGTTATCGTTGTCACAGCAGCCCTATTCTGCTCTTGTTCTTCTTGTGTGATCAGTGCGTAGGGGAAACGTATAAAGAAACTCAGTCAAGTAATCAGAGTCACGTTTATTACTTGGTGCGCTTGCCATGGAAGCCGGGCACGCTCTCCTGCCTGTCTGCCTACCGCGCGCATGCGCATCGCCTTTCCCCTACTCCCCATACTTGGGAGTACGGAACGCTGGTCCCCACATTCCCCTCCACTATATACACTACTATACGAGCCGTATGTACGTGAATTCGGCCCTTCGGATTACTTCGGATAGCTTCGGAAAGACGAGAGAGAAGGCAAATGTCAAATCTTACTCTCGCGTTTCTAAAACGCTATTGTGGTTTGGCCCAAGTCGCCCGCAAGCGACATTGAGCGGCACGAGTCATTCGTAAAATATTTCGAGTGGAAACTCTGGTTTATCTGCAAAACTAAATCAGTTTAATAAAAATTACTTTTCGAGTTTATGTAACTTGAATGTAAAAGATGATATACTTACAAGTTTTACACTTTCTACGTTCTTGATACCAGCCTTTAAAAAACAATTAAAACAAGTTCATGATGATTTCATATTAATTTACTTACAAACAATAACAGTAAACGAATTTTAGTTATCTCTTTGTATATGTGGCGAATTATTTCCTATTCGTTTTTCCTTCCGGTTTGGTCTGGGTTAGGTCAGGGTTAGCTCTGGGTATATACAAAATAAGAGCTAAAAATACATTAATTTAATATATTTATAATCATCAGAATCACGGTTGCCGCTGCGACCCCGACCGTGGCTTCTCCCATACTTTCATTTACAGACTTTCTTTTTAAAATCCTAGAACTGTAATATGAAAAATAGACACATGTTATTCACGAAATTTACTTCGTTCTTGAACAAAAAATGAATAGATAAATTACTTAGCACTTTAGCATAAGATCGCCTATGATCTACGTACGTTTTGTCGTCATGCCTCCTCTAAAGCTAGCGCCGACGCCGACGCCGACGCCGACGCCCACACCAACGCCGACTCCGACGCCGACGCCGGAGTCGGTGCAAGCTTTAGAGGAGGCATGACGACAAAAGATACGTAGATCATAGGCGATCTTATGCTAAAGCGCTCAGTAATTTATCTATTCATTTTTTGTTCAAGAACGAAGTAAATTTCGTGAATAACATGTGTCTATTTTTCATATTATAATTTTGGGACTTTAAAAAGAAAATCCGCAAGTGGAGGTATGGGAGAAGCCGCAGTCGGGGTCGCGGTAGCAACTGCGATCCTGGCCTGGGGGGAAGAGGCGGGAACGGGGGGGAAAATTTAATTATAAATTATTATAATTAAAAAGTAAACATATTAAATTAATGTATTTTTAGCAATGTCTCCTTTTATTTTGTATATATCCAGACCTAACCCAGACCTAACCCAGATCTAAGAACATATAAATATTATAAACAATTTATATTCTTTATTTTTAGTTTATTATTGCATGTAGAATCGCTCTTTCTCGATTGTATCAGCTTGTACATAAACTTGTTTTAATTTAATTTTTCATACAAAATACACAGAGAATGTCATCGTTTGATCTTTAAACTCATGCCTCAAAATTTCATAAAAATTTTTGAAGATCTCACCGAATAATCTCCTTCCGAGTCGAAACGTGAAAATATCTATATTATCAAAAAGGCTGCTTGTGCCGTGTTGCGCTTGCCGAAGCGTTTTAAGCTTCTTTCCGAATCTTTCCGAAGCCGTCCGAAGCAGTCCGAACCGCCGAGCTCACTTTCTGTTCGAACCTTACAATGTCACTGGGAATGACTTTTCATGGGACTTCTTGTAGGACATGAACGAAACACGCAGCTCGTATAGTTGCATGTGGAGTAGTGCGTCAAATTCTCGAAACTCGCGTGCTAACTCAGGGCAGCACGGGCCTCCTGATTAGGCGCTGCCTGGTGTGTTCAAGCGGAACTAAACTTGTCAGTTTTTTACTCTGTTTTATCTCTAACCTGGCAAAAAGCACTACCAAATCGCGCTGACGCTTTACGTCCTTATATTGGATGGTTTTGAGCTGGAAAAGGGCTCATTCGATAGAGGAAGGATCAATCTAGCCCGCGCTGGTCATGATTTCGCTCAGAACAATCTCTAAATTAGCTAAAAATGCTTAGATTTCATGGCTGTGAATTTGTCGATTTTTGCTTTACTTTGAACACTCATATTACTGAACATCAGCAGAATCTGATTAAATAATGACCAGCGCGGGCTAGATTGAACCTTCCTCTATCGAATGAGTCCTTTTCCATCTCAAAATCTTTCAATATAAGGACGTAAAGCGTCAGCGCGTAAACCTCTATTTTTGCCTAATTTTGTCGGTAATGTCACCGCCCTGACATATCTGATCCTAGGCCCTTAAGCGCTTTAAACAACTCTTCCGATGCGTTATTTTGATATCTGCTCAGTATACTCATTGCGGCGCTCAAATCCGGTCTCGATCCAATCATAGCATACATCAAGCAACCAATCAGTCTTTTACACTTTGTTTCCAAATCTCTATCCTTTTGGGGCTCTTTTGGAAACTCAAAATTTAACTCCAGTGACGTTGCAACAGGCTTGCAGACTTCCATACCGAAAACCTTTAAAACCTTTTTCAAGTAATCTATTTGGTCGATCTGAATATACCCATTATTTTGTGTAACATGGAATCCTAAATAATTTCAGACTCTACACAAATCCGTCATTTTGAAGCTTTTCTTCAAACTCTCCTTGAATTCTTTTACTTTTCCATCTCCACAGATAATCATGTCGTCTATGTATAATATTACGTATATCCTTTTCCCATTCTCTATTTTAACATATAGACAACAGTCAGCCTTGGATCTCATAAAACCATTGCTAAGCATAAATTTGTTGAATTTGTTGTTCCAATAGTATGGAGACTTTTTCAAACCATATAATGATTTTCTTAATTTTAGTACTTAATTTTAGTACTTTGTTTTCAGGTAGTTCTATTCCCTGCGGTGGATAAATAAAAACTTCTTCCTCCACTTCTCCATAAAGGAAGGCACTTTTAATGTCCATTTGGTATAAAGTATATCCAAAATAATTTGCGACTGAGAATAAAATTCGCAGTGTCGTTAGCCTTACTACTGGTGTATAGATCTCGGAAAAATCAAAGTTTTCTTTCTGTTAAAACCTCTAGCTACTAGCCTAGCTTTGAACGTTGTTGTTTTTCCATCCTTAACTTTAAATACCCATTTCGTGTCAATCGAAGTCTTTCCCTTCGGTTTTTCTACGATGATCCAGGTCTAATTTTCTTCCAAAGCTTCAAACTCTTGTTTAATCGCTTCTTTCCATTCTGTTCCATGTGGACCACTTATAGCATCCTGGTAGGATAAGTTTTGTTCCAACGCCAAATCACAAATTAGAGTGGTTTCAGCATCGGCAAACCTTGCAGGAGGTCGTATTGCATCTCTTCTTCTTAAATTATACGATCTTGACGTTTCTTGATGTTCTCTTCCATCTGATGTGTTATCTTGTCTGACTTCTTGGACTTCTTCAAGTTCTACTCTTGTGTCGCTATTTTCTTCAATCTCTTCTCTTACTTCAGTATTCTCTTCAGTCTCTTCTTCTGCTACAGTATTTTCTTCACTGTCTTCTAATACTCTCCATAGGTTTTACCTTATATTACCTTCTGACTTATTCTTTGAATCCGAAATATTATAGTTATCTACATTTATTTTTTGTTTGAAAATAACGTCTCTGGAAACTTCAACTTTCCTTTCTTCTTCGAAATATATTCTATACCCTTTGGTATTTTCTTCATAACCGACAAATATTCCCCTCTTACTTTTGGGGTCCCATTTTCTTCTTAACTGCTTGGGCGTTAGTACGAACGCCTCCACGCCAAAAATCTGAAAGTGCCTAACCTCTGGACTTTTGTTGTACCATAACTCGAACGGTGTTTTACCTCTCACAGAGCTTTTTCCACTCCGATTCAAAACATAGACAGCTGTTGATATTGCCTCCGCCCATAGTTCTTTTCCAAGACTCTTTGATTGCAGCATACTTCTAGCCGCCTCTACTACCGTTCTATTTTCTCGTTCAATGCGACTGTTTTGCTGTGGTGTGTACCGGCAACTTTTCTGATGAATTATACCTTTATCTTCCAGATATTCTCTTATTTCCATATTTACAGTCTCCAATACATTATCTGTTCGCAAAATCCTAACCTTATTTCCTGTTTGATTTTCAATTAATTTAAGGCATTTTATAATATTCTGTATGGCCTCTGACTTTTGCATTAGGGAATAAACCATTCGTAGATGACTCAAATCATCTTTAATAAGAAGGAAGTAACGTACTCCCCCTACAGAGAATTCTTCCATGTGCATGTATTATCTCACCGGCTTTATCTGCAACATTTGTACTCAAGTGAAATGGAAGCATATGTTGCTTACCTAGTGCGCATCCACCACAGAAGAAAGGTTTATCATCTTCAATTTTTATGTGTAATTGGTTTAAGACATTCCTGACTTGGGCAACATTTTGATGCGCCAATCTCTCATGCCATGTCTTTAAACTTTGGGTCTTTTGACTAGCTTCGCCCTAAAATGCCTGGTTCTCCTCTTCATTATCCTTATCTGTTTCTATTTCTAATTTATATAGTTTATCACTCCTTGCTCCAGTTAAAAAGGTCTCGCCATCCTTCTTTAATCTGCAGCCGTCCCGTGTTAATTCGAAAGAGTATCCTTTATCCGAAACAGCACTTATAGAAAATAAATTGCATCTCAACTCAGGAACGTGCAGAACTCTTGTAATTTCTCCCTTCTTCCATTCGTGCCCAACCAATGACTTCATCTTAATGTCACCTTGTCCAACAGCTTCTATAATTGCACCATTTCCAACCTTTACGCTAATAAGTTCAGTCAATATTTTATAGCTGTCCATCCATTGCCTATTGGAAGACATATGCTTGCTTGCTCCTGAGTCAGCATACCAAGATGATTCTTTCCAATCTATATTGTTGATTATTGCCAGAGTTGTGAAAGCAACACGGTTTTTGCCTCCTTTCTCACTATTAGAAACTTTATCTGAATTATTTGGGCTTTGAATTACTTTTTCATCCTTATACCTACAGAATTTTGCTTTGTGATTCTTTCTATGACAGATAAAGCAACCTTCTTCATCATAATCCTTCTTGAGTTTGCACTTAGTTGCAACATGGCCCTCTTTCTTACAAATATTACATATTACTGATTTTCCTGATTTATCACTCATTCCGTCAGGATTATCTCTATTTGTTGGTTTCATAAACTTATTTCTACTAGTACTTGTACATGCCAGAGCCGCTTCTGCATTCGATTAAGAGTCGACTCACTAATTCGTTAAGTCTGCGGCTCTCCACAGGTGTTGACTACCATGCACTTAAAAAGTGTTTGTACATATGTAGTAGTCCCGTTAAAATTCTAGTCACCATCATCCGTTCAGAGATTTTTTTCATCACATTTTATTAAATCAGCTTTTATGTCTTCTAGACCAGAGATATACTTAGTTATCCCTTCATTTTTATAAGTATAATTAAAGAATTTTTGCTGTAGCATGTCTATACTTAACTCAGACTTTTGTTCATATACTGAGAGTAGTTTTTCCCAGATCTCACGTGAACTATTACAACTTAATACATGGGACAATGGTCCTTTCTCTAGTCTACTTACTATTAAGTCTTGAGCTTTCAAGTCTTTTCATACGCCGTAATCGCTTGCTGACTTGATGCCACTTCCGATCCACTTGCTAACACCAGCCTTGGCCTTATAGATTCCTTTGTTTTTCAAAGAAATAATAATCATCGAAAATTTCCAAGTTTTCCAATTGGTTTTTCCTTCAAGTTGAATTATATTTGCGTTGTTCGATTACATTTTTTTTTTTACTCTCCCTTATAACCTTTCTTTTGCTACTATTTAATTTATTACCAATACCTTTCTTTCACTTTTAATTTTTAACTTTCTACCTTCGTATTCTGGGCCTATAACCTATTAAGGTTTGGGTTCCTTTAATAACCACTATCGTTTTAGCCTTTACATAGATAACTTTATTTTTTGTAAACGTGCGTTAGCACGTGGTTTCACATAACAAGCAAACAAATGCGTATGCTGAACATTCTGTAAAACCAACTAAAACAAAGATCACTAGAACATTTATTTTATTGCCAACCTAACAATAGATAACATACACAGATGTAATGTAGACAAAAAGATTGCCAGCAATCAGCTGTTCAAGATTAACCCAGTGATCGACAGAGCAAGGATCGTTTACAATAGAAGTCCCATTGAAGGACTTGTGTTTATGAAGGTGTAACGTCCCGAAACCGATGTTACGTTGTCCATGGAAGAGCGGCTTTCCAATGGACGAAAAGGTGGGGGTTCGTGTGGCGTGCGGTTAAGGAGTTAAAATCCAAGGCTTATATCTTTCTTAACAATAATTTATTCAATAATACCTATTCTAATCCTAACGTTAATACAACATTGATAACTATTCTAATTTGGTTGAATAAAATCATAAGATAATATGAGGTTATATTGTGTGTGATTATCTATATGTGAGGTTATATTATAATTATCCATCAATTATCTCGATAACGCAAGAGTTATGTAAATACGATATATATGTCGTTGAACGAGAGTTTGGTTATGTGATTATTTATATTATTCGCGGTAGAAGATCCTCTATACAAGGTGAAGTGTATTGTGTGTGTGTGTGTGTGTCTGTAATAGATCTTGTCTCGTATGCCCTGGTTGCTGCCAAAGTTATAGGTGGCTATAACCTCAGAGCGGTCTCAAGGTTCCATGAAACATATAATCTTTGCCTTAATTGCCTAAGCATCCGTAAGCCCTTCGTTGTCTTTTCTACATCAGTCGCTACCCTGGAGAAAAGACTCTTCAGAAGCGGTCTTAGAAATGTGTCCGACTAGGAATGGCTTCTAGCTCTTGTTGGCAGACGATTCGTCTACTTCTGGCGAGCATGAACTCTATACTAAAGGAGCATCAACTACTATTTGCTAGAACGGTCGGTACCTCTAAAGGAGCGGTTTCGATCTCATTGGATAAGTATATCAGCTACCTTCAAGATCTGCGTCTGTTCAGAACCTGATGCCAGGAGGAAGTGTGTCTCTTGCTGTTTTCGCAGCTCCTTATATACCCGCTAGTCGGAGGTCGCGCATGCGTAATGTCTCACTTTCTAATGGCGGTCTTATTCTAATCGTAAATGAAAACCTACGATATACGTTGTGTTTATGTTAAAATATAATTGGAACTTATAATATATGATATAAAAATAAGGTACAAAAATATTAATTAGTATTAAGATAGTAGAATACGCAGTAATATAACAATAAAGTATTAGAGGGATACAAATATATAGAGAGATGGTAATAGATAGAGAGAGATAGTAATAGATAGAGTGAGATAGAAATGGATAGAGTGAGAGAGAAGACCGTGGGTCGTTACACTTATTAGTTGCAGCCACTAAAGGCTTACGCCTTGCAACGCGTCCGTGGTAGCTTACTTTCTTCAAAATATTTCGCACAGTTTGTGGGGTTCATGATCAGTTTTATGTACTGCTATTTCGTTTCTAATTTTTGGAGCACTTTGTCTTGGATTCTTCTTCACAATTTTAATAATATCCCGTTCTTCGCGAACAGTAAGAATCCGTGGACGTCCTTGCCGCTGTTTAGAAATGAATGTACCCGTTGAAAGGTAATGTTCCACAACTTGTTGTACAGTAGAATGTGATCTTCTAACAATCGTTCCAATATCCCGAAATGTTTTGCCTTCTTATCGTAATTTGACGATCAATTGTCGTCGATCAGTGGAAAAATTCACAGCTTTTTCTTTCCATAACCATGGTTTCGTTGGTGGTTTTGGACGCCGGTGTAAATTGTGCAGAGCTGTTTTGAAACTAACCAGAAGTCGAAAAAGCATTTTCTTACATTCATTTTGCAGGTAGTACTATCTGGCACATTTACAGGTAGTTGTAATTCGACATTTTTTTTCTTTAGAAGGTGGCTTTAAGGCCTTTGAATCATGGTCTCACTCGTAAACCGTGGTTTATTACAGGGAAATACCGACAGCAATCGCTGGATATTAACATAGACTTAATTGTGGATTAAGCTGAATGTTGTAAAACATCTGGAGGGAATAAACTGACCAGTTAAGGACCAATCAATAATTATGTTCTGCCTAAATATAGAAAATGAATCGGTTGTAACCTCTCTAATACTACAAATTATTTAATTATCGTTCATAATATTCTTACATTTTTAATTTCTAGTGCTAGTTGATCTACTGTTAACGTATTTTTATTTATAACAGATCGCAGCACTGAATAAACATCAATTACTTATATTGTACGCATAGTTTTTAGGCGTGGATTTCTGATGGAATCAGCTATTAAGTTGTATAACTTTTTTATATAACAATTTAACATGCTGTAGTTTAAGATAAACAAAGGATTAATACTGTATCTTATATTTATCTATAAATAAACTGCAGTTTGTCACTTGTTATGCATTTTTCACATTCATTTTGGAATCGTGCATGTTTGTACGCAGACTTTTTTTACCCACTGTAGCTCCATTTTTTTATGCCCCTTTGAGCGTAATGCGCGTGCTTTAGAATATATATATGTCGGAGAAATTGTCTCCTCATTCGACTCGTATGCCATGTCGTCCGCCTCCAGTAATTACGCCCGTCAATCGTTCGAAGACAACTGAACTTCTCTCTGCCTCCTCCTTTCCTGACTCTCTTCGAACTGTCTTACCTGCTCAGAATCCCTCTTCCAAAAAAAAAGGAATTTTGAAACCGCCAACAAACCCGTAAACCTGTCTTTATGACCTCTCCGACACGGCCATTCTGACCGTGCCATACGTCCACGGGTGGGTTTAATCTAGAACAGTAAAGAAATAAACGCAGACACATTGTTCAAACTATCCAGAATGGGAACTCCTTTATTGCAGAGAAAAGAAAAAAAAAAGAACATTGGAATTTGCAATTATTTCATGTATCACACTATCCCGAAGGCCACGCCTCGTCAAAAACAAGTACGTAAACAAAGAAGATTGATAATTGCGCTACATATCTTGGTCGTTTCTCTAGACCTTCTTCAAGAGTCATCCCTGTGACCTATAAACACATGAGTTTAACCATCCCTGTGACTATCAAATGTTCAATCGTAATCATCCCTGTGATTACCAGGTACCCAGGATTAGTCATCTTCGTGACCGTCCGGTACACTAGATTAGTCATCCCAGTGACTTATCAAATACGCAAACGTAATCATCTTTAAGATTACTAAACACATAAACATAGTCATCTCCGTGACTATTTAACACATAATCAACTCCGTGATTATATTAACTGTCATTATTTCATCCACAGCGCTCTTGCGGCTCATCCAAAAACGGAGGTTAATGCCCGCGAGCTACGATTATCAGACAATTGGGGTATTTACTCCCTCGATTCTTCGTGGTCCAATCCTGTACAAATTTCAATGGGATCATGGCCTTTAGGCATAATTCTAATCCTATCATGAGCGTATTTGTAGGTACGTTTCGAATTTAATGCCTTCAGCGTATATCTGTTACCATCAAGAATCTCGACGACTTGGAATGAGCCTTTATACTTCGGATCTAGCTTCGTTTGATTGCGTTCTTCATTTTCAGTTAACACAAAATCACCGACAGAGAATTCCTTCAGTTTTGCCTTTGTAGAGTCAAATCTATTTTTATCGTATTGAGCTGATTTTTCAATACCTTTCACTGCTTCATCTCTAGTTATCGAAATGTCCACTTTTGCCTCCACATCTACGCTGTCACTAGTCATTAAGGTCAATGGACGAGCTACTTTTCCTATCAGCATTTCTAAGGGACTCGCTTTTGTTACGCGATTTGTGGTACAATTAAGGGCCAACTGAATATCACCTAAAGCATCCTGCCACGATCGATCTTTACTAGTCTCTACGGTAGTCAACATTGATTTTAGAGTACTCATAATGCGTTCAACTTGTCCGTTCGCGCGACTGGACCCGGTCGCGACAAGATGCAAGTGAATGTTTTGACTCGCACAGAAATCCTTGAACTCCTTACTCGTGAAACATCTACCCTGATCCGCAATTATTCGTGTAGGCGCCCCGAACAATACTACACTATCTTTTACGGCCTTTGTGCTGTTCTTGGAATCAATATTAATGGTATGATAGAGTAAGGTATACTTCGTGAATGCATCTACCAAAACAAACACATATTCCTTTACGTCATTCTTGCCACTCAGTTTTCCTGTTGCGTCTATATGTATTGTGTGCCATGGGACCATCACTTTTGGGATGGGATGTAATTCGGCCTGAACCTTTCCTGAACGAGACTTGGCTACCTTGCACGTGATACAGTTGTCTGTAAATTTTCTCACATACCGAGACATTCCTTCAAACCAATAATAATCGTAAGCCTTTTCTAACGTCTTTTCCCATCCTAAATGAATCAAAGACTCATGAATGTTATTAATAATTGACCATCTGAGAGCACGTGGAACTATAGGGAGGCACTTGGATCTTCCATTGCGTTGTATTTTTCGATACAGTATACCTGAGCGAAGTTCGTAAGTTCTCATAACATCGTCCTTCAATTGTCCGTTATTTATGTCCGAAATTATTTTCGCGATCTCGCTGTCGCGTTGTTGTTCCGCGAGAAGCCAATTACTCGAAAGATCAGCGATATCAAAGCGTTTCTGTTGTATTTTGAGGGACGGTTGGTCATGTACGGATGGCAAGGAATTGCGTGATAAAAAATCTGCGTGTGCCATATGTTTTCCCTCTCTATAAACGACGTCAAAGTCAAATGACTGAAGATAGGCCCACCAGCGATGTACTCTCGGGGTTAGATCTACTTTGCTTTGAGCGGCTTTCAATGAATTACAATCCGTTACAACAATAAATTTTCGACCCTGCAGGTATTGTTGGAAATGCTTTATGGCGTTTACCACAGCCAAAGTCTCTAACTCGTAAGAGTGATATTTTGACTCTGCTAAGGACGTTTGCTTACTAAAGTAAGCGACGGCATGACGTTTACTATCGACAATGTTGAACAAAATCGCGCCATAACCATCTGTACTCGCATCCGTGTGTAATTCTGTTGGATATCGGGGGTCGAAGATCATAAGCACGGGTTCACTAGTCAAAATTGAAATCACTTTTTGGCGAATTTCCTCATGATGAAGCTTCCAAACGAAGAGTTCTTTGCCGGAAGTGAGCTTGCATAGGGGTCCCATGAGGCGGGAAAAGCCAGGCACAAACTGACGGAAGTAGGAGGCAAGACCAATAAATTGTCTAAGTAGCGTTACCGACTGGGGAGGAGGCAAAGCAGTTAGTGCCTCCACCTTTCGCTTATTAGGTCTAATTTCGCCGGCAGAGACTTCATAACCCAAGAACTCTATCTTAGTCTTTAGGAAAGAACACTTTTTAAGGTTGAGTGAAAATCCGGCCTTTGTTAGAATTTCTAGAACTTTATCAAGCCTTTTTAGACCCTCTTCTATCGTACTTGATGTTATTAACACATCATCAACGTAAATGACCACATACGTGTGTGCTAGATCGCCCAGGGTCTTTGTGATCGCTCTTTAAAAGACGGATATCGCGTTACGTAGACCGAATGGCATCGTTAGGTACTCGTACTGTCCATCCGGTGTTACAAATGCGGTTCGCTTGATAGAATTGGGATGAACCGGTATTAAATGAAATCCACTAGCACAATCTAATAGAGTGAAATAATTAGCACCTTTAAGTCTTGATATTTGGTCAGAAATAAGTGGCAGCGGAAACCTATCGGGAACAGTGTTATTATTCAGTTCTCTGAAATCTATACACATACGATCTGATCCATCGCGCTTTTTAACTAGAAGGGCAGGACTTGCAAACGGAGAGCAACTAGGTCTAATAATGTTCGCGTGTAAGAGTTCGTCTACCATTGCACGCATTACTCTTCTCTCTTCCGGTGAAAGGCGATAAGGGCGTCTTTGCACGGTACGGTTCGGATCTATAAGTTGGATCTCTAATTTGCAATTATTTACACGAGTTTTCGGGAAGCCAGTTATGAAGAACTCGCGATATTTCTCTAATACCGCTGTTAGTTCGGATTTACTGTGTAATTGGATGTCTGTTTCTACTTGTTCAAGGTTATTCACCAGAAAATTACTAATACTACATTTGTTAACAATATTGACTTTCGACAGCGATAGGTTAGACGCCGTGATGTGTACTTCGAATCCCTGACTAAGTATTTCGCGCCCTATTATTACCTCGTTATGCAAATACATGTTAGGCAAAACATGAAATAAAATCTCCATCGTGAATCCGTTGATCTCTACTTCACTTAAAATTTGAATAGTACTCTGAATACTTGTTTGGCCAATTCCAGTCAAGGAGACTACATTGTTATATCTCTTTCCACTGAATTTAGAGGCTACACTTTCTTTCATCAATGAACACTCCGCCTCGGAGTCGTAATGAAAACAGAAGGACTCACCAGAATGTCGGAGAGTTCCCGTGGTGGGTTTAACAGTACAAAGATCAACTCGCTTCTCACTTTGAGCTGAGGTCTTGCCCGCTTCTTTTATACAGCGACTTGCGACATGTCCTGGAGTACTGCATTTGAAGCAGACCAACTGCTTAACGAATGGTTGTTGACTACTTGCACTTGTCGTGAATGTTGATGTCTGCGTCCTTGGTTTCGCGTTTCTCCCCCTTGCTCGACACTCCGACGATTTATGACCAAATCTCCCACAGCTATAGCACTTCACAGAAGATTTATCCGAAATCTTTGCACGTTTAGCATCCGGCACCTCCTTTTCAGAATTGCTCCATCTCTTCATGAAGGAACACGCCTTCAACTCTTTCTGCAGTCGATTTCGTGACTTTACGTCTGATGTAAATGCCAAACGTCGTACTCTCGGATCGAACTGGCTGACATGAGCCAAAACCGTCGACACTGCGATTTGTTCTACACTTTGCTGCTTCCATCGATTCATGAGGGATGAAACCAAGCGACCGGCATATGCTCCCAGGCATTCGCCCTCCTTTGGCTTGCTCGCATTTAAATTAATAAGAGTGGCTGCGGTAGTCTCCACATAATCAAACCGAGCAGTGAATAGTTCCTTGAATTCCATCCAGGACATCCCAGGATATGATATTTGAGATAGCCACGTGGACAGACTTCCTTTCAATGCTCGGCTTATAGTCACAATAAGTTGTCCTCCATGTAACGGGTTATCCATCATACACAAGTCGGCAGTAGCACACCATGCTCGGGCATCTGCATCTGCACTTTCCGGATTGAATTCCGGTAACGTAATTCTTGAGCTAGTACTTGGTGCCTTGAGAGCTTCGATTAATAATTTCATGTTTTGATTTTGCGTTTCGAATAACGAACGCCACTCCGCATTCCTATCTTCTTTTCTGTTCGCTCCAACTCCATTCGATCCCACTTCTGATGTCGGAGAAATTGTCTCCTCACTCGACTCGTATGCCATGTCGTCCGCCTCCAGTAATTACGCCCGTCAATCGTTCGAAGACAACTGAACTTCTCTCTGCCTCCTCCTTTCCTAACCTTCTTCGAACTGTCTTACCTGCTCAGAATCCCTCTTCCAAAAAAAAAAAAAGGAATTTTGAAACCGCCAACAAACCCTTAAACCTGTCTGTATGACCTCTCCGACATATATATATATATAAAATATAACAGCAGGATATCGGTTCTTCACACTTCTACAGCCAGCCAGGACGTACTTGGAGTTTTTACAAAATGAGCTGCCTTTGCTCTTGGAAAATATTCCATTAGCTGCAAGGAATACTATGCTTTTCTAACAGGATGGAGCACCAGCTCATTTTGGACGAAGTGTTCGTGAATTTTTAAATAATACATACCAAGATCGTTGGATCGGACGATTAGGTCCAGTGGCATGGCCACCACGGTCTCCCGACCTCACTCTCTTAGACTTTTTTTTTGTGGGGGTACGTGAAACAAAAAGTTTACGGGGTCGAGATTGAAAGTGTCGACATGCTGCGTGACAGGATATAAAATGCGTTTGAGGAAATTAAACTGGACGGAGTGTGTGCTAGTGTACAGGCATCATTATTAAGAAGACTTCAAAAGTGTGTTGATAGACAATGAGATGTGTTCGAACATTTATTATGACTTACAATTAGTGAAAAAGTTAAGTAACTGTTCAGTTCATACCATGGAAGTGCGTTAACATCTGTAACATCAGCAGTATACCGCGTGTGTATGTTCACCGACGCGTGCTTCTCGCGTTCGAACTCGCGTGTGTGTGGTCACACGTTCGGCTGACTGGGATTTGAACAGCGCGTCCCGGAAGTCCAATACTTGAATTTCAATCACCGATATCTCGAAGATGAAGCTCCAGATTGCAAAACGGTACAGGACTTTTCGATTTCTATTTTCATGAAGAATATGCATGTCTCGGCTTGTCCCATAGTTTTGGGACACCCTGCATACTTATATATGTAAAATAATATATAATTCTGTATTATATGTATAAAAAGGACGAATGATATCTAGCGAAATAATAAATAGGAGCACGGACGAGTAAGTTCTTTCTACAAATTAAGTTATTAAGTATCTTTATTATAAATAATCGAAATCATGTCGTATTTGATATCATTTTCATCGAGAGAGCACAAGGAATCGATTGGTGTCACTTGCGTGAAAATCCGTTTGCAAATAAGAAACTTCATTTTTTCCTATTCTTAATCTCTAATGCTATCCTTGTCTTTTATGACGTCATTGATTTTGGGTATCGAGCTCGAGCATCGATGGTTGAGCCAGACCTTAGGGCATATACTACTGGAGGGCGCATTGCCTATCTGTCCCATAGAGCCAATCTGCGTCTAACATCGTAACAGAGGGAAGATGTGTTGCGAGCGAGAGAAGTAATTTCGCCCATTCTCTCACAATGCGCATGTACTGATATGGACTACGTTCATTGGTTGATTGGTCATGTGCCCACACAGACCGCGTGTGTCGTATGCAAGTCCGGTGTGTAGTTTTCGGAGTATTTCTGAGATTCAAAGAAATTGTTCAAAAAGAATTAAAAATGCCGAATTGTTATTGTTTACTATGCGGTAACTAAAATCAATTGGATTTCTATTATTCGTAAGTAAATATATGTGGTATATAATATATCCATTATTTGAAATGTTAGGGTAATTATTTTTATGACTCTCTTTGTTCTCAATAGATTTCCCAAAAACGAAGAGTGTCGCAGGGAATGTCGCAGGAATATTGCATGAATATTTACTATTTAATAATTCTTTATTCAAATTTTATTTCTTTTTCTATGCTCTTAAAAATATAAATTGATGAGCACAAGTCACGTTGTATATTTTATTATTCTAATTTAATCTTTCAATTATATTTCATTCCACGTATTAATTATTTCAAATTATGTTATTTGTGACCTCTTTTTTGTGTGCTCTTCAATATTGGCAATAGCATGACAACAATAATACTGAGGATTGGCGCATGCGCACTGCAGACGAATGGGGATCTCCCCCCACCTTCTCGCACGTGTTGAAGCCAGTTTTGTGCCTTCAATGCGCCCTCCAGTAGTATACGCTCTAAGAGCGGGACACTTTTTTTTGCTTCTTCGGTCGTGTATCAGTTATCTCGGCAATCGAGAGCAAAGGTAGCCGAATCGACTACCACTCATGGACGAGAGCCGCGATCAGATCCGAGCGCGGCCCTCATCCGCAATATTACTGTTCATGTGATTCGCGCGTAGGGTGCGTAGTGGAGGGGGAAACTTTCAATAACTTGCCTCACCAATGTCGGTATCATTGGTTTCGATTTCATATCGATACTCCTAATTAAGTGCTGCGCCGCCTTAATCGCATCATCCCATCAAGACTTGTCTCGCGTTTTACTCTGTTTTTTCGATAACCCGGCAGAAAGCAATGCTGGGACATGGGTTTACGGAAATCAACTTTATATGAGGAATCATCGTTATATGAGAAGATTTTTAGCTGGAAAATTGTTCACTTGCAAGAAAAAACTTTAATACAGTGCGATCTGATCATGATTTCGTTCAGAACACTTTCTAAATTGCATAAAAATATCCGGCTGTTTATGATCCATTTTTGCTATACTTTACAATACTTGTATTACCTTCTAAATATCAGCAGTATCCCATTAAATGACGACCGCAAAGTGATGATGTCGAAAATCAATTCCTGTAAATCCATATTTTCCTTAATTATGTCGGTAATATACTCTTTCTGTCATATCTAATCCTAACAGTTAGCGATTGATTGTCCGTCGTTTCATGAACAACCTTGGTTTTACATATAGACTCTATGACCCCCCCCCCCCCCCCCCCCCCAATGTCTACATCATTCTATTGTATTATAATTACGTATCTTTAAATTCTCATTATCCGTATCTTTAAGTTTTATTTCATTTATTATCATAATATTACCTTTTTTTTTTGTTTTTAAATATATTAATTCCCCTAATTTATTCCTAACCTTCTGGTATTCCAACTGCAGTTGGAGCTCTTTTTTTTCTATTCTCAGACTGTGAGTGTTCCCCTTATCCCACGTATCCTTCAAGTACCCAAACCTGCACTTTTGTACGCTTGTACCCGCTCCGTAATTCAAACTCAATTTTCTCGAAAACGAAACACGACGGCAAAAGATTTACTGTACTTTTTATTTACTTTCTCATATAGAATTATCGTTTGTCCGCTTAAATATTAAAATATAATATATTATTATACAGGCTGGAAATTATAAAGCGTTACAGATGAGTATCTGCAAAAATATTGATTATACGCAAAAATGTTTCAGATAAAAGTTGTTCAGCACCGAGAGGAATATCATGTGATGGGACTTTTATTTTTCCCGGTGGACGCGCAAAGGTGAGGTGAAGGTTACGACCATTTTTTCAAATTGACCCATACTTTTATTTTTTGTTAGGATTGTAGCTTATTTTAAGACGAATTTGAAAACTATCTACAGAAGGTCATTCAAGGTCAAACTTGCAGGGAAATGTTGAAAAGGTGATTGAAATAAATGTATTGAAAATTTAACGTAATTATGTTTTATTCGTACTTTAATAAGCGTTCAAAATAGTTACCTTGTACTTCAATACACTTTACAAATCTTTGTTGAAATGATTGTCTAACCTTGTGCAACATTTCAACGTTTATCCTACAAGGAAGGGTTTTTAGGTGTCCGCCTCCGATTCTTTTAATTTTCAGATATGTTATAGAGGATCAAAAAATAAGAGACACGTATTTTTTTATATCGGCCGGTTTTCATATTTAGGGGGTGAAACTACCCCTCAAAGTTGATAAGATGAAATACGAGAAATAGCTTAAGTTAGTTACAAAATTATTGTCAGACCTAATATATATTTAATTTGTGGCATATCCGAGTGGGTGAATAATGTCCCTGTTGTCAGTCACCCTTATCACGGGGTAAACTACCCCTAATCGTTTAAATACACATTTAGGACTTGAAACCTACAAGAAGAATCTTAAAATCTTTAAGAAACCTTGGATTTTATACTAATAAATTATTGCATGATATCAACTTACGGGTTTTATTACCTCCGACCCCTACTGAGGGGTGCACCACCTCTGATTGATAAACTACGTTTGTTTTATTAGGAGCCGATCAAATTCAAGTAAAGATTATTTCTTGAAAATTGAATTCCAAATGATAACGATTGTTAGATACAGTCTTGCTTATTGAGAACATAAAATAAAATTACAAAACTGTAAACAATAAACATCAATAAGTATTCTGTTATTTGTTTTATTCTGAATTATTTGCAAGATGTACATATACAGTTCACGAAATGATTCAGTTTAAGCGTATACTGGAAATTTTATGGTTCATATTTGTCACAGAAGTGGTATTTATGATAAAAATGTTTAAAACGAAATGCTTTTTGACACCAGGAGCATCGAACTATCGGTATATTATGACATAGTGCACACTTCATTTGCGTATTTTGTTCGAAAGCAAAATCTACAGGATTCTCAAAATCTCCTAATTTATTTTCTGTGTAGCCACTTCTATACCAAGCATACTGAAGTAGATTTTTATATCTTGACGAAGATAACTGATTGTGTACAAGCGATTGTAATTTAATAATATTGTTTCTTAAATGAAGATTAACGTCGTAGTCATGTAACAGTACATCGTCGGAGAACCGCCTAACATAATTCTTCCACACCCTAAAACCGTAAACATCTAAAGGTTGGATTCGTCCAGTAGTGCCTTTTGGAATTGTCTTAATTATAATTTTTTTGCCGATTGGTTTTGCATCATGTACATCTTGTTCACAGTATCCACTCCAAGAGTCTAGTAGCAACACACTTGTGGTTCTAGTTCTGGGAAAAAATACCTCTTCCAACCAGATTTTAAAATGAGCTGCAATATTAAAATAACATCCACATTAACTATGTATATATTAATTATCATTAAAAGATATCTTAATTAAGATAATTTCAAAATACTTCATTACCTGAAGTGAGTTTCCCAGATTTTGATGCAGTCACGAATACGTTCGTCGGCTTAAATAGTGTTTTCTGAATTGTTGGTCCGAATTGTCCGCTTACTTCCTGTAAGACCATAAAGAGAGGCGACAACAATCTTCCATCAGCAGTTACCGTTGGTTGTATTGTATAACTATGTGACGTAGAAGATACAGATTGCACGACACATCCTACTTTTTTCACGCCTTCCGTTTGTAAGGTTCGTCCAGAATGTATTTCTAACTGAAATTCACTATGGTCTGAATTATATACATTTTCTGATCCATGTGTTGTAACCAGAGCCTTTACCACGTTAAGAGAGTCTGCAGCCTTAGTCTTCAAAACTTCATCGTCTTCTATTGCCTTTCGGGTAACAAATTTAGTTACTTTTCGTGAAACAATGCGATGAGCTTTTTTAAAATTGTATAACCATGTTCTGGAAGCTACAAATTCCATATTATTATTACTCTGCTCCGTATATGCTTTCAATGCCCATCGTCGAATTTCTCTGCCATGCAAGGTATAATCGGCATCAATAGCCTTCTTGAAATTTTTTATTACATACTCGAAAACTTCTGCTAATTTTTCTTGTTTGGTTCCTCCTCCTTCGATCTGATTAGCCCATCGACGTAATTGCCGTTCAGAAGAGTCAAGCTTAAAATTATGTTGAACTGTATTAAGTTTACGTTTTTTTTTGCTCCACCTTTCCAGAATGCAACAGCTCTCCGCTTATAGTCAATATCAACATCTTCATCACGCTCTGATCAAACTCCTGTATATGTTTCTTCAGATCTATTTTCCTCGTTATCATTTTCATCAACAGCTTCAACTTCACACTCTTTAAACTGATCCAGAAAATCCAATGTAGATACTTCCGAAATTTCAACTGCATTAAATTCAAATATGCTATCAAGCAAAATTTTCTGTATAGACTCCTCCAAATGAATTTCTTTCCTTGTTATAGGAGTTTCCATCAAGTATATTGTTTTGAATGTTGCCAATAATAAATTCAACATGTTTATCGGATTAATAATCATTTTTAACCACTGGAATAGCAGAATTACTTCTGTTAACATGTCAAGCACTCGGCTGTGACTAAAGAACGCGTTTTCGAGGAAGAGAATAGCAACGTCTTGCCACAAATAACGCGTAACTTGATAATGTTCTAAAAATAAAAAATATCCAGCTGATGATCCATGTACTCCGTACGAATGAAAACAAGTGTCATTTCAGAGATATTTGATTTCTTCATATTTTTTTATTTCTTACAGTATTTTAATTTCAACTTACATTTTAAACAATAATTTAATATAGAGTTTTTAAAATAATTTATTTTTATTAATGAAGTACTTATGCAGAACTTGATTTTCAAGAAATAATCTTTACTTGAATTTGATCGGCTCGTAGTAATGTAGTTTACCAATCAGGGTGGTGCACCCCTCAGTAGGGGTTGGAGGTAATAAAACCAGTAATTTGATATCATGCAATAATTTATTAGTATAAAATCCAAGTTTTCTTAAAAATTTTAAGAATCTTCTTACAGGTTTCAAGTCCTAAATGTGTATTTAAACGATTAGGGGTAGTTTACCCCGTGATAAGGGTGACTGACAACAGGGACATTATTCACCCACCCGGATATGCCACAAATTAAATATATATCAGGTCTGACAATAATTTTGTAACTAACTTAAGCTATTTCTCGTATTTCATCTTATCAACTTTGAGGGGTAGTTTCATCCTTTAAATATAAAAACGGGCCGATATAAAAAAATACGTGTCTCTTATTTTTTGGCCCTCTATAACATATCTGAAAATCAAAAGAATCGGAGACGGACACCAAAAAACCCTTCCTTGTTAGTGCAAGTTTCGCGTATTCTGACTTTCATGTTTTCACGTGTCGTAGGTTTAATGGACATTACGCAGTCTTTAATGTAACCCCATAGGAAGTAGTCGAATGGTGTTAAATCCGGCGAACGGGGAGGCCAAGCTACAGGACCTTCTCGACCTACCTACCTTTCTGCAAAGATTTCGTTTATTGCTGTTCGAGAGCATAGTGCATAATGCGGAGGCGCACCGTCATGTTGCATCGACGCGTCGTGTATTTAAAGGTACTTCCTCTCATAATTGGGGTAGTACATTGCGTTGGAAGTTAACATAAACTTGCCGAATTAAAGTCCCACCACATGATGTCTCCTCCTCGGTGCTGAAGAACTTTCATCTGAAACATTTTTGTGTATAATCAATATTTTTGAAGATATTTGTCTGTAATGCTTTATAATTTCCACCCAGTATACGAACACTATTTAATGTAATATATGTATATATATATACATATATACATATATGTAGAATATTAATGTCTATTTAAATGCAGGAGTCATCGAATTCCTAACGTCGGGACGAGTAGCAGCTGATCATCGTGATTTTAAAGATTTGGCGTACAAATCGTGCTTGCAGAAAATTTCTGGATGTGATAAACCCAATGAATTCACACATTCTTTTAAACTTGCGTCTGCCTACAGCGAAGATATCATGCCCTACACTAATTATACGTGAGTAATTGTAAAATATTTTGATATTATTCTTTATTATTAATATATTAATAAATATGTATTTGTATATTAATTATATTATTATCTTAATTATACAGAAGGCTAAATTTTGTCCTGGGGAGCCAAAAATTTATGATTTTTTTTTATACTTATCGGCAGTATTTGACAAGTAAAATTAAAAATATCAGTTTTATTTTTAGGAATTCATGATATTAAAAGTTATAAATCTTTAAAGGTGTGTACTATATAGCTTATTTTAACGTTATATTAGCTTTGTTCAGTGTCTATGGAACTTAGTCGGCAAAGAAATTCATGTTCGTACTGTTTATAACCTAAAACTGAGGTGTGGATTAGGTCTGGACCATATTTTATGTATAATCCCATAGAAGAAATTATAATACTGGTTATCCAGAAAATGAATAAGGTTCTTCAAAATGTTGATTTTTATTACATGTTTAAAAATCAATGGCAATTGCTTCTGAAATTCTGAGTTATATGAGGTTGAGTGCGGAAGGGTATACTGGTTGTCTCTGAACACCACGGAGTAATTTTAAAAAGTGATTCTGGACACCCAAGTAAGATGAATATCAAGAATTACAATTTTGTGTTTGAGCATTCGTTTGTTAGTTTGTTACGCCCTAACTGGACAGGCGATCGTCTCGAGCGGCGATTGACTTTAAGGGGATACGATCATACATATATGTCAGAGCGGCGACATTACCAACAAAATTAGACATAAATATGAGTTTACACCCTAACACTTTTCGTCCTTATATGAGATGATTTTAAGCTGGGAGTGGGTTCATTCGAAAGAAAAAAGTTCAATCCAAGGCAGTCAACTCGCAATTTAACGAAATTCTGCTGATATTTAGTAATACGAGTGTTATAAAGTAGAGCAAAAATCTACCATTGACAGCTATAGAAATTTAAGCATTTTTACGTAATTTAGAGAGTGTTTTAAACGAAATCACGAGTTGACTACGCTGCGTTGTACTTTTTTCTATCAAATGAACCCTGTCCCAATTCAAAATGTTCTCATATAAGGACGAAAAGTGTCAGACCGTAAAACCATACCACAGTATTGCTTTTGGCTGGGTTATCGATAAAACAGAGCAAAAAATGTGACAAATTTAGTTCGGCTTTTGTAAACTAGGCAGCGCCTAATTTGAAAGGCTGCCGATGTGGAATCGGAATCTGTGATATCCAAATTGATGACGTGAGTTATTGCAAATTTCCCCCTCCACTACACACACCATCGCGTGTACATGAGCTCGGCGCTTCGTGCCACTTCGGGTCACTTCCGACAGCTTCAGGAAGTCAAAAGAGAACGCGAATGTAAAGTGAACCTTACTCTCTCGCTCTTGAAATACTATCCAAGTTACCGGCAAATGGCACAAACCGCGTGCGATATTTTTATTTGCCCAGGCATATTTAATCCTTTGCGATCGGCAAATTTCTTTGATGAGCGAATCAGATAATCGGAGTAAATTTAGCTACATGAAACGAAGACAGAGGCAACAGTTTGCAACACATGCAAAAAGATAAGTATAATTACATACATATAATAATCATGTACATGTTTCATCGAAGATAAATTCATTAGAAATCGTTTTCGCTATGCTTAAATTTTTGTTACAGATTTTATAGCATTCAACTATAATTTTCTGGCTTCTATAAGTACAGGGTGTTAGAAAACTCAAACTGAGTTTAAAATTTATTGGACCTTCAATAGCATTTTTCAATAGAACAGCTGAGTTCCTTTGACACTTTTTACCTTCTCGATTAGTAGAATACAATACAGTAAAAAAATTTGACTTTGGAATTTTGAATTGGTTAAAGTCAGTTTTGTGGTCTATTTTTTAAACAGATCTCCATCCATCTTCAGGTGTATAATGATACTATGAAAATCATAACATATAAGTACATATAGTTCTTACGAAGCAAAGATAGATTGTATTTTTATTGACTATTTTAGAGTTTTTAGTGTCTCAGCCTAGCTGCCGGTAGAAATAATGCTCTTGGACACTTGCGAGCTGACCAAAATACTAAATAAGGAGGATAGTACTAGATACATATGAGCCGTATCGCCACGACAATAGTTATTGAAGTATATAAAAAAGGTACGTAGATGTATAGGCGATTTCACGCTAACTAATCACATTTCTCTTATAAGTCACAAAAAATGTAATAATTGTGTTTATTTTCAATATTATAGATAAGTAATTGTGTTGATTTGCAATATTATAGAGAAAGAGCTCACACAACACAAGTGGAAGAACGGCGGCAGGAACCGTGCCGAGGCCATGGCGGCGGTTATAGAGGTGGGGGAGGCGGACACAAAAATGTCAAGAGTTTTATTTTTTAAATAAAAAATTTTAATACATATATTGTTTAGTCATTTCAAAATGTTAAAAACGTATTGTGTAATTATCGTTGTGATAGATCGCATCGATGTGGGCAAATAATGAATAATACGAATGGACTGGTATTTAAAACGTGACACGTGTAAAAGTGACACATACAAATAACATGAGTCGTTTGATAAATACCATTAAATTCCCACGATTCAGTGCTATATTGAATCACTGAAAATATCTAAGCAATCGGAAACATCGTGCGTGGCTCGTGCCGCTTGCAGGGATTTGAACAGTTGAATATGGCGTTTCAAGAGTGAGAGAGTAAGACTCATATTCGCATTCTCTCTACTTTCCGCAAATATCCGAAGTCGGTCGCGTACCGTCCAGTTCACGTACACATAGCTCGTATAGTAGTGTGTGCAGTAGAGGGGGAAATTTTCTAAACTGCGTTCCGAATTCGAAATCATAGAATGGCTCCATCTTGCGTTCATCAGGCAACCACGTATCTGTGGGTAATACTATTCCTGTAACGAAAACTATAATAGCAAATACCGACCTGGCAATCTCGAAAAGTCATGTGACTACTATACCCCTTTAAAGGTTCTTGCTTTTTTAAAGCAAGCTTGTAAGTGTAACAGATCGATGGTTGTTCGTGATCGCTTCTCGACGTGGTTTGCTTATTGCACGCACTTTCCTATCTCGAACTTCGCGGATTCTCTTGTCGCGGTCTAAAGAAGCGGATTTGGACTTCGCAAAATAGACTTACGATCAGGAACTCCTACCGAAACGCAAAATACAGATATTATATCGGTAAATGTCGGTAGTACCTTCATAACTCTTACAGAAACCGAAATACAGAAACACCGGTATGGCGTCATGCCGCTATATGAAAATACTGGTATATCTACCTATATATATCGGTAAATTTTAACGCTCACAATACGGAATTTGTGGCCATGAACCGATATTCATTTGTTTACATTGTATATATGGATATACATGCACACCTTTTATCGCTAGTCATGTTCTTATAATATCGTAATCTATTTTTTTCTATTCACGACACTGGCGGATTTAGTGAGGTTAAGGCCCTTGACAGTAAAATTTCCGGGGCCCATCAATGAATAGAAACATGAAATATAACGTTTAATTAGTTTAACTTATGTTTTTATATGAAGACTCCAGAGGAAGAATTTGATAAGTCCATTTTTTTCGACTTTCTGTTTTTAATGTCATACGATAGCTAAACGATACGCTAAGGATAACTTAATTAATATATTACAATTTTGAAACAAGCGAAAACGAAAAAATCAAAATTACGTTTGCCAGGAGAGGTAGCTTTAGTTATGCCATCGACACAGGTTAACGTAGCAAGTCTTTAAAATACATACTTGCCCTTTCGTGATATAACTTGAACAATGCTATTCTTGACGATATATAGTGAGTGTGAAAAGTATTCATACAGTAATCAACGTGAACAAAAACTTTGCAAAACCTTGTTTATTACAAAAATATGTTAAGAAAAACAGACATACATATTCTTAGAAATCTTTAGAACAAATGTCATTAATAAAAAATTATTTATTTATATTTATTATGAAAATGTTAACAAATTTCCACAAATTGGCATAAAATATACGCGTAATAAATATTAGTACAGTCCTTCATTCGTAATATTCTACATAGAACAATTACAAGATAATCTATGATATGTAAACATACTTAGCATCAGTATCTCTGGAGACGCTATTGGTATAGATGGTATCCTAAATTCAAACATTATCAACTGTAAAATGGGACAAAAAGGCAAGGAAATCTCTGAAGAAGAAAGGAAAATTGTTATAAATTTACATAAGTGTAAAACTCTGAGTGAAATTTCTAAAGTTTTGAATAAACTGAGGTCCACGATTCAAGGAATTATTGACAGATATGAGGACCGAAAAACTGTAAAATAATCCAAGAAACGGATGTAAACGAATAATAAAGCAAAATCCAAAGATAAGTGCGGTAAAAATCACACATGAACTTAAAAATGATCTGAACATGAATGTATGCAGGTAAGAAATATTTCGTAAATGAAATTAATAGAAAGAAACGATTGCAATTCGCGAAAGAGTACGGTACGTTAATGTTTCTGTGGAGTACTGTTTGTTATATATGTTATAATATAATATGTTTATTATAATATATTCTATTTACTGTTGAGAGTAAATATAATATGTTTGGGTTAGATGGACGATATACAGTATGGCGGAAAAAAATACCGAGCGTGGAAAAAGAAATTTGAAACTGATCGTAAAACATGGAGGAGGATCGGTCACAGTTTGGGGCTGTATGACTGCGAGTGGTGTTGGTCCCTCCATTTTATCGATGGTATCATGAATCACAAAATGTATATCGATATTCTAAGAGCATCTTCAGGCTAGTGCAAATAAAATGAAGTTACAGGATAATTTTATATATTTTTGCAAGTGCAACTTCTCTAAAGCGATGCTACATTGTCCGTAGAAGAGCGGCTTTCCAATAGACGAAAAGTGGGTTCGTATGGCGTGCGGTTGTGGAGTTACAATGCAAAGCTCAGATCTTTCTGTTACAATAATTTATTCAATGAAAACCTATTCTAATCATAACATTAATATAATACTAACATCTATTCTAATTCATATAAAAGTATGAAGTTATGTGAAACTGTAGTAAGGTTATGTTAATCATAATCATTCCTATCATTTACCTCGATAACGCAAAAGTAAGATTAAGTCTATTCGTGAACAAAACGTCTATGTTTTATATTCGTTAAACAAGAATCAGACTACGTAATCAAATTTTTAATTCATATAATTCGCTATCTAAGAGGAATCCTCTATAGGATTGAAACACAGTGTGCGTGTGCGTGTGCGCGCGCGTGTGTGTGTATGCAATAGATCCTGTCTCGTATGCCCTGGTCGCTGCCAAAGTTATAGGTGGCTATAACCTCGGAGCGGTCTCAAGTTTTCATGAAACACGTAATCTTTGCTTATTTGCCTAAGCATCTCTAAGCCTTTCGTTATCCTTTCTAGATCAGTCGCTACCATGGAGAGAAGACTCTTCGGGAGCGGTCTTAGAAATGTGTCCGATTAAATTCGTCTGCTTGCGGCGAGCACGAACTCTATATTAAAGGAGCAACAATTAGTATTTGTTAGAACAGTCGCTATCTCCAATGTCTCCAAAGGAAATAGGTCTTGCTCTCACTGGACGAGTATATCAACTACCTCCAAGATCATCGTGTATCCGAAACCCGATGCCAGGGAGAAGTGTCTCTTACTACTTTCGCAGCATCTTATATATCTACCAGTCAAAGTTCGCTCATGAATAGTATCTTATTTCTAATAATAAGATACTATTTACTCATATTAAAGTATCTTATTATTAGAAATAATAATAAGATACTTTAATATGAATATACATACGTTATATTCATATTAAAATGTAATTGAAACCTATGGTACATGACATAAAATAAAGTACAAAAATATCAATTTAGACATTTTCATAGAGGGGGGGGGGGAGAGAGGGAGAGGGAGAGGGAGAGGGAGAGGGAGAGGGAGAGGCCATGGGGCGTTGGGGCGTTACACAATACAAGGATCCGAAGCATCATGCTTATAATGCGCGCCACTGAATTCTATACTATTATATATACTATTTACAACTTTGTTAATTATTTTAAAAATCTGAAAAAATTCCAAAATATTTGTCGCGATAGCTAACATATTGCAGCATTTTTTGTTATAATTTTTCCACCAGTAGTTTTAACAAAATTGGTCAATAACCTTCTTCTCTCTCGTTTTTTATGTTTTACAATTTTGTTAATTAATTCGAAAATCTGAGAAAATTCTACAACATTTGTCGCGATAGCTTAGGTGTTCCTGATTTTTTTCATAATTTTTTGTCCAATACTTTATGAGAAATCAACACTAATATTGTCTTTTTTTTCTATAACTTGGCTAATAATTTAAAAAACTGAAAAAATTCCACAATATGTGTCGCGATAGTTAGCGTGTCCGTAATTTTTTTCATAATTTTTCATGCAGTACTTTACGAGAAATTTGGCAATAACGTATAAAGGTCTTGAGTTTCTTGTACGAGCCTCGAACACGGTGAGTAGCAAGTAGCAGACGCTTCGCGTAGCTTGTGACCTGTCCTTAGTCGGCCGAGCGCTCGCTATTCGTGCTCTCTGAGTGGTCGGGGTTTTTCGTTCATAACTTGTTAACAAAGCTTCGGAGGACATTTTTGCAAAGGAAAATGTTGTTTAGAAACTTACTTTGGGACACCCTGTATAATGTGTCGCAGCAATTGAAAAGCCTTCTACAGTCTCCAGGCGTAAATGTTATACGGTACTTTTAGAGCCGTCTTGAACAAAACATTCGAAACCATCACAATTCCTCGAAATAAGATTTAAAAAATGCAGTTTTAGAGGAATGGAACAAAATTTCTAGTACCACAGCCGACAATTTAGTACATTCTATGCCGCATAAGCTTAAAACGATTATACATTCTACAGGGAATCCCACTATATACTAACATAGCAAATAGATTAATCTTTGTTATGTTTATATACTAAAATTTATAGCTTTTTTTGTAAAATTATAAGTATGCAAATTCTTACTACGCATACATTTTGCGCTATTGTTTAGAAATGTCTTAATATTTTCAGAATCAATATAAGTTGTTACACACGAAGACTCAAAAGGAGTATTGAACCTTTATTTATTCTGTCCTGGTCTTTGATCTCGCCACGAATGCAACAAAGGTTGACTCACTGGTCGCTGACTTCTTACTACTACTTGCTCGCGCGTGCCCGCTTCCTTTTTATATCTTCTCTTATCGCTTGCCAGTCTCGCTTAAACGTTGGCCTTTCGTTGGGTCCGAACGTTAACTTTTCGTTTGGCTTATCTTGTTTACGCTGTTTGGACCGTGAGAAAGTAAATAATTTTTTATTCGTGTCATTTGTTCATCAGATTTCTAAGAATACGTACGTATGGTTTTGTTAACATATTTTTTTAATAAACAAAGTTCTGCAAGGTTTTTGTTCAAGTTCATTACTGTACGAGTACCTGTTGCACTCACTATATTCTTAAAACAAATAACAATATAAATACATAAGTTATTATTGTAAAAATACCCGAGTTATTATTATGTACATACGCAAGTTAATATTTTATGCTATTATTTTACGAAAAACAATTTCAACTAATTGAACGTGACGTTCTGTATGTCCTTTAGTTGAGGAGCACCGAAAATTTTACTGTTTAGGGTCCTTGCCTTCCTTAATACGCCAGCATCATGAGTAGAAAAGAAATAGATTGCATTGTTATAGAGACAGCAGACAGTGACACGGGCATCCATGTACATACAAAGAATCAAACAAATGAAGATCGGTTCACGAATTCCGTGTCAAGTCTGAAATACCGAAATTATATCGGTATTTTTTCGTATTTCGGTAGTATATCGATTCGGTACTGTACCAGTATCGGTATTTCAATAATAATCAATTTCGGGAATAATTGGTTTCGATGTTATATCGGTTTCGGTATACCTTTTCTGGTATAATACTGGTCTCAAATACTGGTATACCTTTTCTGGTATAATACTGGTATTTCGGCATTAAGTCCCTACTCGCTATACCTTATGACTTTTACACGGTTTTCTGCTAACCGTTAGAATATGCCCTCGCTGTTACGATATTACAGCTCTCGCGTGGATGGTGATCAGAAATTCGCTCTGACACTTGACTGACTCGATATAATACCGGATTAAACTTTCTTCGCATGCTATCGGTTCTTGTTCTTATAGTACAGTAATGTTGCGGACGAGAGCCGTTTCGTCTACACGGACGACAGCCGTGGTTTATCCCCACTACCTCGTTTGATACGTGCCGCCGAGAAACCAATTCTTGGAACCATCGCGTTCGAGCTCGACGCCCGAGAACAAGGACGTCATAAAAAACAACGATAGTATTAGGGATTTAAATAGGAAAAATTAAAGTTTCTTATTCGCAAACGGATTTTCACGCAAGTAACACCAATCGATTCCTTGTGCTCTCCCGATTAAAATGATGTCAAACACGACATGATTCCGATTATTTTTAACAAAGATACATAAAACTTGGTTTGTAGAACGAAAGGTCGTGCTTGTAAACAGACCCGGGCGCGACTCTCGTCCGCGAGTGGTAGTCGATTTTAAGCACGACCAGTCCCGAGCGCTGCTCTCGTCCGTGAATGGTAGTCGATTCTAAGGCACGACTAGACCCGAGCGCGACTCTCGCTCGCGAGTGGTAGTCGATTCGACGAACGCGGCTCTCGTCGTAGGGCTAACTCCCTATTATGTATTCCCTCATATTTTTGTGTTTAATTGTTTAATGACTGAAATTATTAAGAAAATGAAAGCGTAATACAAAAAGTATGTATATAAGTTCCGTTTTAAATGTTTAGAAATTTTTATTTTTTTTGTTTTTAATATCTTCTTTCCGACATCGATTAAATATAATATACATAAATTCTGTTTATGTCATTTTTAGCTCGTAAAGAACTGATAGAAAAGTAACTTTGACGATTCTCCGTAACCGTCGCAGGGTTCCAACCTTTATTATTTAAATATCTTTATTATAAATAATAGGAATCATGTCGTATTTGATATCATCTTTATCGGGAGAGCACAAGGAATCGATTGGTGTTACTTGCGTGAAATCTGTTTGCAAATAAGGAACTTCAATTTTTCCTATTAAATCCCTAATGCTATCCTTGTCTTTTCTGACGTCATTGATTTCGGGCATCGAGCTCGAGCGAGACCCTTTTTTTTGCTTCTCCGGTCGTGTACCAATTATCTCGGCGACCGAGAGCAAAGGAAGCCGAATCGACTACCAGTCGCGGACGAGAGTCGCGACCAGACCCGAGAGCGGCTCTCGTCCGCAACATTACTGTATTCCTTTTTGGTTCGTAATTCATAGCATCAAAAAGGAGAACGCTTACATATTGTTTTGCTGAATCAGCTCGACGGAGTTGGTTGCAATCGTTCGCATACTTAGTTACACATTTTGAAATGCGCCTATTTCGTCTATTAGCACCGAAAAAGAGGACTAGTTGAAAGTCGGATGCAACAAATTATAAGTGCCTAAAAATCTGGTAGAAATCACCAGAAATGTGCACATGTGGAGACCTCGAGCAGTGGTTGTCCGCAGGGCAGTGTAGCCTTAACACAAGTATTACGAACCATGCGCGTTAAAGTGTCCGAATGGTTTTTACTTAGCGCATGGGTAACTGTTTATTCTGAAAGTTCATGGAATTGGTTATATAGCAATTTAAATTCAATTTGCAAAACACAATAATAACATATTTTATTTTTAAACAAAGTTACATTCAAAAACAATATGTGGACAAAACATAATCCGACAGATCCGAAAGTCCGATAAATCCGTTAGAGTTAACTATTCGAACGTTTTCAAGATTCTCCCTTCGTCGTTGATCAAACATCATCGACGTCGCCTCCTATTCATCCTCCAAATCGCATATAGGAGAAAAACGAGAAAAGTGGGATTTAGAGTTGTCCAATTACAGCACGAGACACTTTCCTGATGAACCACGCCTACAAGTCTCACGGTTTCGTCCTGTCGACAGGACCTCCAAACCTTGCGTGCGGTTCTCAAGTCCCGGAAATCGGCCATAAATTCTAAGTCCCTCTTTTCTCGGCGTGTGGGCCTACGATGCGTCAATTGCCGTTGAGGGGATCTGGCTGGACAACGTCAAAAAAGAAAGTTCGTACCAGTCTGTCGCCAGATCCAAGTGCTAAAGAAAATATACAATGCGTAGCAAATCGACTTCCTCAAAAACGACACTGTTCTATGTCGACCACATCGCAACCCACTTGAGTCCTTAACATACTGCCCACCTTGAACAGATATGTTCAACACAGAATAAATGTAGGATAAATTCGAAATTGACATATAAGAACTAAATATAAGCGATACGCAATAACATAGGAACAAATTAGGCTATCATATGAGCATAATACAAATACGTAGAAGTAATACAACAAGACTAACGTAATTTTGCATAAAACAATGATTATGACTAAGTTAGAATTCTATCCGCAAAACATTAAGAAAAGGATAAATGAACGATTAAAACACAAAGATACAGTTTAACTGCGCATATTATCGAAACAAACGCAAATACAAATGCGCCCAAATCTAAACTAGATAATGAAATGCAAATGGAACAAATTTTAACTTGCACTGATTGCAAGTAATATAAAAGTTCGTTACGGTAATTTATTAATTACGTGTAGACCGTTTATGATTGCTATTTGAATCCGATGATGTTGTAACATCATCAACATTATCCTCGATTGGCAAAATGCAGACCTTAGTCATCGGTCTTTTAACGATGCCATCAATTGTCCTAATGGAAACTACTCTGACAACGTTATCATGTCCGGGATGGACCTGGTCAATCCGCCCAAGTCGCCATTGTAAAGGTGGCAGGTTGTCCTCCTTAATGACCACCAAAGTTCCTGGTCCAAATTCCGAGGAGGACCTAACTCTCCATTTGTTGCGTTGTTGTAACTGGTGCAAGTATTCATGACGTCAGCGATGCCAAAAATGCTGTAGCCTTTGTTGAATTAACTGGAATCGTGTCAGCCTATTGACTTGCACATCTCGAAGGTCATGATCGGGCGGACAAGTAAGTGCCTCACCGATCAAAAAATGTCCTGGGGTTAGAGGAGTAAAATCGTCTGGATCATTAGATAACGGACTCAATGGACGGGAATTTAGGACGGCTTCTACCTGTGCTAACATAGTATATAGTTCCTCAAACGTCAAGACAGTGTCCCCAATGACTCGCTTCAAATGGAATTTAGCGGACTTTACACCGCTCTCCCATAACCCACCAAAATGAGGTGCACGAGAATGTATCATATGCCATTGTATCTGTCGGCTAGACAAAAAATCCGAAATTGCTTTGACATGTTCTTCATTAGATAATACTCGAGAAAGTTCATTGAGTTCATTACGTGCACCTACGAAATTCGTCCCATTATCTGAGTGGATACTATGGCAGAGTCCTCGCCGTGCTATAAACCTCCTTAGACAATTCAAAAAAGAATTTGTTGTCATATCTATGGACAATTCTAAATGTATTGCCTTTGTAGAAAAGCAGACGAAAACACAAATATAACCCTTTGTAATAGTTTTACTACGAGTTCTATCCTTAATCATAAACGGACCTGCATAGTCAACGCCGCAGGTATAGAACGGCCGAGACGGAGTAACCCGGGCAGCAGGTAGATCCCCCATTATCTGAGTCACTGATCTCGGTTTCAAACGAAAACATCGAATACATTTATGAAGGACACCCTTAACCGTTCTTTTCGCCAACGGTAGCCAATACCTAGTCCTTAAAGATGCAATGGTGGCTTGACAACCTGCATGCAATAACATCAAATGTTCGTGATTAATTAACAGCCTTGTAAAGGCATGCTCTTCGGAGGTAAAATTAGAGGACACCTTTGCTCGAAGTTCAGTGGTGCGTTTCTCAAACGTCCGCCCACCCTAAGCATTCCTTTTTCGTCTAGAAAAGGATTTAATGAGTGCAGACTACTACCAGTGGAAATACCTGTATCAGATGTTAAAGTTCGTATTTCTGATTTGAAATGTTCATGCTGTGCAGTTTTTATAAGAGTGTTTTTGACATTTCGAAGTTCAGATGTAGATAAACACCCAGTTAAAACTACATATTTAGGATTTAAACGCGATCGAATGTTATGTATGAACCGCAAAGTATAGGCTACGACTCGAATCAATCGCGTAAAGGACGAAAATCGCGTGAAGATATGCCAAGTCTGAACTTCCGTAGTCACGAAAGTTGAACTAATTCGGTTTTCTTCTGGAAGCTCCGAATCTGATAATTTTGTTAACGGCCAGTGTAATGAATCCTGTTCTAGCCATGCTGGTCCATTCCACCATAATCGTGACTGAAGAAGATCAGAGAGACTGAGTCCTCTTGAAATTATATCTGCAGGATTCTCAGTTGATGGAACATGGCCCCAAGTATCACTGGTTAATTGTTGAATTTCTGCCGTTCGGTTCGCTACAAATGTTTTCCATCGGCTTGATGGCGATTGAATCCATGCAATGACAATCATCGAGTCCGTCCAATAGAATTCCTTGTGCGACGCAAAATCGAATGCATCCCGTACTTTCTTCATTAATTGCGAAAGTAACAGCGCTCCACAAAGTTCCAATCTCGGAAGACTCACCCTTTTTAAGGAAGCCACTCGTGACTTAGCGCACACCAGTCTAACCGTCCACAGATTTTGGCCAGTTGCACATCGTAAATAAATACATGCACCGTAAGCCTTCTCAGAGGCGTCACAAAACCCATGTAACTCCAATGAGTCAGATTCAGACAAGGCCCGCCTTGGTACTGTAATAGTGTTCAAAAACTGCAACGTGTCCCGAAATGTAGTCCATTGGTTCAGCAGATCCTGTGGAAGGGATTCATCCCATGCAATTTGTAATTGCCACAATTTTTGCAAAATCAATTTAGCTTGAACGATAACAGGTCCTAAAAGTCCAAGTGGGTCAAAAATTTGAGAAATATCTGACAGTATGGATCGCTTCGTAACTTGTCGCTTACTTGTCAGATTAATTTTGTAATATAAATTATCCTTGATTGTATCCCACAACAGTCCCAGGGTTTTAGGATTCTTATCAGAGTTTATTTCCACATTTGCTGGAGATTGTTCACTACTGCTTAGGATTCTAACGTCATTCGAAGCCCATTTCCGCAATTTAAATCCTGCTGTTTGTAAAATCCTAATCAGTTCATTCTTAAGAGTCCGAGCATCAGAAATGCAATCTGTGCCTGTTAATAAATCATCAACATAGAAGACTTTGATGATAGTTCGACTAGCTATTGGGAATTCCTTTGAAAATAAATTACCCAGATGACGGAGAGCTCGTGTCGCAAGAAAAGGTGCCGATGCAGTTCCGTACGTTACCGTATTTAACTCAAATACTTTGATTGGCTGTGAAGGATTTGATCTCCATAAAATCCTTTGGAATCGGCGATCTTCCTTGTCAACGCGTACTTGCCGGTACATTTTCTCAATATCTCCCGATAAGACATATTGATGTTTCCTGAATCTCACGAGGATGGAAAACAGATCATCCTGGACTACCGGTCCTACCATTTGAGTGTCGTTAAGTGTCAGCCCAGATGTGGTTTTTGCAGAACCATCAAAGACAACACGCAGTTTTGTTGTAGTGCTGTCTTCTTTGAAAACTGCGTGATGCGGTAAAAAATACATCAATTGTCCGCAGTCCGAATCGTCGACAAGTATTTCTGACATATGCCCTAATGAACAATACTCATCCATAAATTCACAATAGCGCTGTTTCAGTTCCGGTTGTCTTGTAAATTTCCTTCCTAACGATAGGAACCGTTTCGTGGCTTGGTCGCGCGAATCCCCTATTTTGCATAAGTTTTCCTTCCACGGAATCTTCACTACAAAATGTCCATCTAAATCCCTCGTAACAGTTTGAAAAAAGTGGTTCTGGCAATGGTCATTTTTCAATACTGCAGAGTTATCAGCTGTAGAATGTTCAAGGTCCCAGAATTGACTCATTTGGTGATGGAGCTGTTCATTAGTGATGTGATAACAAGTCGTCTGTGTTGAATTACGGTCCGACGGCAAGCCAATAGTTCCCCCAAGGATCCATCCTAATTGGGTTTTTTGGAGGATAGGCTGACCCAGTCCAAGTTGGTGACGACCGATACATTGCAAGTCCCAGAATAAACCAGCCCCAATAGTCATATGAATTTCAGTCGGTTTATCGAAATGTGGATCTGCTAATTTAAATCCCGGCGGAATGACAACAGAACCCGGCTTGAGCAACGTGCTTGTTATGCTACCCGTTATTCGAGGTAATACAAAACATACAAGGGACCGAGAAAATCCATTGAATCTCGAACTTAATTCTACGCGAGTCTTACATCGAACCTTTTGCACTGAACCTCCAATTCCTGAAATCCGTGTATCTGAATTCGTACAAGCTAATCCTAATTTTTTAACCATGGTGTCCGAAATAAAGTGGGATTGTGATCCCGAATCCAGTAGTACCCTGCACTCATGCTTATATCCATGACAATCCTTCAAATTTACAATCGCAGTCGATAATAATGCGATTTCCGCAGAGTACGGAGACTGAGCAACACAAGAGACCGAAGAATTAATCACCTTGGTGTCACCACTAGAATTCGCTGGTTTGGATGACGTCGCAGAAATTGAAGCATCATCACCAACCACAGTGCTGGTTGACTGCTTAAAAGGTTGCTCGATATGCAAGAGAGTATGATGTTTTTTATTACAAATTCGACAAGGACTACGAGTACAGTCCTTGTTTCGATGACCAACATTTAAGCAATTAAAACATGCGCGTAATTGTTGTACACGTGATACTCGTGCTACTGGAGTTAACGCTTTAAATTCAGCACACTGTACCAATGAATGAGCTCCCTTACATATTGAACAAGATTGAGGGTTGGCGGTATACGCTGTGACCTGTTCTCTCTTACGGTTGCTACCTGGGTTAGGTTTAGATTGTGTCTTGGCTGCATTACTCGGCTTATCTTCCGCTGCCTGATCTAAATATTGACAATGTTCTTCTAAAAATGTTGTCATATCATGCAACGTAACATTATGGGTGATTTTTTATGAATGTTTCTCCCATTCGCGTTTCGTTTCAAAGTCCAGTTTTGTAGTTAAAAGATAAATAATTAAACTGTCCCAGTGTTCTGTCGGTTCCCCGAGTGCCTTGAGTGCCAACAGATTATTATTTGTATCATCTAATAATCGTCGCAATCCAAGATGTGACTCTTTCGTTAATACTGGAAGATTCCAGAGTGCTCGAATAAGACTATGTTTCAGCGTCTTCTTATTTTCAAATCTACGTTTCAAAGTATTCCAAGCTATGATATAATTAAGACTAGAAATACCTAATGCTTGAATCACTCTTGCAGCACTTCCCTTCAATGCTGAGTTTAAATAATGGAATTTTTCAACATTAGTCAGTGCTTCATTGGTGTGAATCAACGACTCAAATGTATCCTTAAATTTAATCCACTGACTACAAGTACCATCAAAAATAGGCAAATCAATTGTTGGTAATTTAATTCGTGGCACTTCAGGTGTCGCAGAAGTACTGGGTGTTGAAACGGTAATCGGAGATTCACGAGTTAGTCCTGACCTTTCTTGCCACTTAGACACAATCTCTTCGGCAGAACCAATAAGTTCAAAATACGCATTTTCGAATTCTTCGCGTTCAGTTGCCTGCATTTCTTCTAAATCTGTCCCTACTACCTTATTCTCTATCGACGATTGTACAGTGTCGAATTTATCATACAGCGGTGTAACTTTTTCTAGTCTAGCTTTAAGTATGGTCGGAGGTGATGAACGGTCATACGTACTTAAAAATGTTTTGAACCGAGTCAAAGAGCTTTTAATCTGTCCTCTCTCAATAATGAGAGCCTTTACTGTAGCTTCCATGATTTTGACACAGGTAGACAAAGGAGGAAAGACTTACAGGTAGGTGAATGACACAGTAGCTCAAAGGTTCCTTGTCGATAATCCGTCCAATCGACCCCAGCACGTGGCACCTTGTACCCTCGAACAGAATCTTCAGCTAGGGTTCAGGTAAAATCCAGTCCTCGAACAGGTAGTAGCAGGCTAATCAACAGATCCCGTCGGATGAGGAAGTTTTCCAGGTTAACAACACCCTTTTACACAAAGTTATTGTCTTGATTCATAACACTTTTCATGAAACCAATTCAACTATGTCCACAGTCCAGTTCACTGAGTTCAGAATCCGGCTCGAAGGACCAAATGTTTATTCCGAAAGTTCATGGAATTGGTTATATAGCAATTTAAATTCAATTTGCAAAACACAATAATAACATATTTTATTTTTAAACAAAGTCACATTCAAAAACAATATGTGGACAAAAAATAATCCGACAGATCCGAAAGTCCGACAAATCCGTTAGAATTAACTATTCGAACGTTTTCAAGATTCTCCCTTCGTCGTTGATCAAACATCATCGACGTCGCCTCCTATTCATCCTCCAAGTCGCATATAGGAGAAAAACGAGAAAAGTGGGATTTAGAGTTGTCCAATTACAGCACGAGACACTTTCCTGATGAACCACGCCTACAAGTCTCACGGTTTCGTCCTGTCGACAGGACCTCCAAACCTTGCGTGCAGTTCTCAAGTCCCGGAAATCGGCCATAAATTCTAAGTCCCTCTTTTCTCGGCGTGTGGGCCTACGATGCGTCAATTGCCGTTGAGGGGATCTGGCTGGACAACGTCAAAAAAGAAAGTTCGTACCAGTCTGTCGCCAGATCCAAGTGCTAAAGAAAATATACAATGCGTAGCAAATCGACTTCCTCAAAAACGACACTGTTCTATGTCGACCACATCGCAACCCACTTGAGTCCTTAACAGTAACAGTACATAAAAAAAGTATTTTTGACTTTATCAGAGATAAAAGAGATATTTTAGGATCGTTGAGTTTTAGTCCCATATGGGTCCATTCGTCAAGACTGAATTATTACTAATACTGGATTGTTAGAAAAGGAACCAAAAAAAATAAGATATCTGTTTGGATTTGAACAAATAGCTAATATATTTTGAACAGTTAACTTCTGGACATTATGATGGTAAGTAATTTAGGATAATGGATTACAAACATTAATGAACGATACAATAACAATTTAGATATGACAATAATAATTATAGAAAATTGACAACAATAGAATACTTCAAATGGAATTCTGATACAGTGGTACTGTAACGTAATGTACAATATAAATTTCTTACTGTTAATATTGTGTACTTCATATCACACTATACATTATGTTAGTACAGTACGGTATACAAATATAGAGAGAGTAAGTGTTAATGGTTGGGTTTTAGCCGGCTGCTCTCACATACTGTCTAGTGATCGCCAATTACGCGCAGGCTCTTTGAAACGTACATCCATTAAGAACCTAGGGTAGTCACGTGACTTTTCGAGATTGCTTAGTCAGTATCTGCTGTTACAGTTTTTTTTACATAAATAATATTATCTACAGACATGTGGCTGCCTAATGAATGCGAGATGGAGCCACACTGTAATTGCCCCTCCACTATACATACTACTGCATGAGCCGTATGTACGTGAACTCGGCCACTTGGAACACTTCGGATAGCTTTGGAAAGATGAAAGAAAAGGCAAATCTCAAATCTTACTCTCGCGTTTCTAAAATGCTAATATAGTTTGATCTTAAGTCACCCACAAGCGGCATTGAGCGGCACGAATCACTCGCGAAATATTTCGAGTGTAAACTCTGGTTTGATCTGCAAAAGTAAATCAGTTTAATAAAAATTATTTTTCGAATTTAAACAATTTGAATGTACAAGATGATATACTTACAAGTTTTTCTTTCCGAGCTTCTTTCCGAAACTTTCCGAAGCGGTCCGAACCGCCGAGCTTGCTTCCTGTTCGAACCTCACAATGTCACTTGGAATGACTTTTCATGGGACTTTTTGTGGGACATGAACGAAACACGCAGCTCGTATAATTGCATGTGTAGTGGTGGGGCAAATTCTCGAAACTCGCGTGCCAACTCAGGGCAGCATGGACCTCCTGATTAGGCGCCGCCTGGTGTGCTCAAACCGAACTAAACTTGTCAGTTTTTTACTCTGTTTTATCTCTAACCTGGCAAAAAGCACTGTTAAATTGCCCCGACGCTTTTGAGCTGGGAAAGGGCTCATTCGATAGACTAAGGTTCAGTCTAGCCCGCTCTGGTCATGATTTTGCTCAGAACAATCTCTAAATTACTTAAAAATGCTTAAATTTCATGGCTGTGAATTTGTCGATTTTTGATTTACTTTGAATACTCATGTTACTGAACATCAACAGAATCCGATTAAATCGTGACCAGAGCAGGCTATATTGAACTTTGCTCTATCGAATGAGCCTTTTCTCAGTTCAAAATCTTTCAATGTAAGGACGTAAAGCGTCAGGGCGTAAACCTCTGTTTTGGCCTAATTTTGTCAGTAATGTCACCGCCCTGACATATCCGATCCTAGGGCCTTAATCCCCCACTTTGGCATGCGATTGAATCATACATAAATACTATCTTTCATATAATCTTAAGTTTTCTAAATGAACAGACATCAAATTATAATGCAATGCTTTTGTAAATATATCTATCACGTTAGCGTTAGATGAGACGTACTTCAGCAGATTGAATCCTTCTTTATATTTTTCTCTAGTAATATGCTAAGCTATCTATATGCTTAGATTTCGCTGTCACTACTGTAGGGGAATTTCGGACCCCTTGTCATACAATATACAGAAACATAATTCTTAGCGTTGAAGGAGATACAGATTCTCTTATAATACCGTCAGTTTAATTATCACGTGTATCGCCGACTTCACCGCGCATGTTCCCGGTTCGCGAGAGAGAGAGAGAGCGTCTCTGCGCGTGCTACGCAAAATGACATATGTAATACCATATATCATAAGTGGCGGAAAATAGAATCAATCTGGATTCAACATAACGGTCGCGCCTACACTACTTTATTTAATGTAAAGTCAATAGAGATTATTGACCGATTTTGATTTATTGATCGATTATCTGACGATGTATGGCTTACAAGTTACGCTCACATCAATTGAGTAACTTAGCTCATTGAACGTCATGTCCATCCACATCGCTTCTTTCACAGTGTTCGCTAGTGCTACATACTCAGCTTCCATGATGGAAGTACATAGTTCAGTAATAAATGACTGAAATTTGTTGCCATGTCAATTTACACAAATCTCAATCGAGAAGCATATGGATGATTTTTCAAACATTTTACAATATATGTTCCGTTAAAAGAGACAATCGCGTTTATTATTGCCAGATCTGGGAATCCGAGTTTCTTTTAAATACCTTGTATATTCATTCGTACTTTCGAAAATTCCACATCTGGCAAAATAAAATAATTTCGTGCTTTCTTCACGCGGAGTGTTTCTCGTTAATAACCATGGAGGGCCGTATTGCCCCGCAATCGGTGCCTTCGTCAGCTCATCGTCTTCGGACTCACAGAGGGTTCACGCTGACTCGCGGGACAATGCGACCATAAAAACATTCAGAAAATACGCGCGTGGACCCACTCGAGCCATGGTATTCCGGGGTTCGTTCTTCCTCCCCAGTTTTCGTGGCCTTCGACTTGAAGGAGAGGTCTCCTCCACCTTCGTCGCGAGGAAGTCAGGGAGGTTCCTTTGCCCCCGTCAGGGTGACTAAGGAGATCTCCCTTCTTTGGATCGAGGGCAAATCAATGCCGATTTGTTTCGTCGCACAAAATCGCGCATTTTGGGGGATGTAAGTGGATGAGGATCGGACTCCGGAAAACCGAATCAGGAGGCATTTGAGTCTTGGATCGGAACGCAAAAAGAAGTCAGAACCGTCTGAACTTCACCGTATCTAGAGTCGTCGTGCGGACTCTTTGTTTTCACTAATCCATTTCACTGTCGAGGTCTATCCGGAAATATTGAAACAGTCACTCAATATTAAATTGGCGAGTGGCAAGACGAGAGTCGCGATTAAAACATCAAGCGCGAACCGAACAATATACTACATACAATGGGTGTGAAAAGTATTCGTACAGCAAGTTAATTTAAACGTAACTTTCTATAACTCAGTTTATTTATAAAATTTCATAAAATGAACAGTTGGTTTATAATTTTATAAATGTCTAGAATCAATTTCATAAAAAGACTCTATATGTTTTCTTATTTTTTGATGATGGTGCATTATGCAGGGTGTAACAAAAATATTATAGGTCCTTGAAAGGGGTGATTTGAAACGACTTCTTCCTTGGTGAAAATGTTAAATGAGGCTTTCTTAACGAGTTACTAACAAAAAACACTGGCCCATGAGAGCGCGAGCCTGCCGCCCAAGCGCCCGCAATAGCGTTGGGTACGCGTTAGACGCTACGATTGCATCGAAGGAAATAGCATATGTAATAGAGTATAATAGATAGCAAGGAATATATAAATTTCTTTGTCCTTTTACTTCAAGTAATTATCTCTAACAGATGAGTAATATTCAATGTGAGAGCGAACGAGTATCATGTAAAGTAATCTCAAGATATTAACGTTCGTAAAATATCTAGATGTCTTATTGATAAAACCAAGAGTTTGATAAGCTGTACTAATTAAATTTTGAATATGCTTTTCGAAAGATAGGTTAGTTGCGAATGTAACACCAAGATTTCGAATGTCATTACAAGAAGATAGAATTGCATAGTCTAAATTATAATTGTAAGTTTTTGTATGTATTTTACGTGAAAATCTAATGACTGTACATTTAGATGTATTAAGGGCTTAGGGTAGTCACGTGACTTTACGAGATTTCCTGGTCGGTATCTGCCGTTACAGTTTTCTTTACAGAAATAAAATTATCCACAGACATGTGGCTGCCTAATGAATGCGAGATGGAACCACACTATGATTCCCCCTCCACTATACACACTACTATACGAGCCGTATGTACGTGAATTCGGCCCTTCGGATCACTTCGGATAGCTTCGGAAAGACGAGAGAGAAGGCAAATGTCAAATCTTACTCTCGCGTTTCTAAAACGTTATTGTGGTTTGGTCCACGTCGCCCGCAAGCGGCATTGAGCGGCACGAGTCACTCGTAAAATATTTCGAGTAGAAACTCTGGTTTATCTGCAAAACTAAATCAGTTTAATAAAAATTACTTTTCGAGTTTATGTAACTTGAATGTAAAAGATGATATACTTACAAGTTTTACACTTTCTACGTTCTTGATACCAGCCTTTAAAAAACAATTAAAACAAGTTCATGATGATTTCATATTAATTTACTTACAAACAATAACAGTAAACGAATTTTAGTTATCTCTTTGTATATGTGGCGAATTATTTCCTATTCGTTTTTCCTTCCGGTTTGGTCTGGGTTAGGTCAGGGTTAGCTCTGGGTATGTACAAAATAAGAGGAGACGTTGCTAAAAATACATTAATTTAATATATTTATAATCATCAGAATCTCGGTTGCCGCTGCGACCCCGACCGCGGCTTCTCCCATACTTCCATTTACGGACTTTTTTTTTAAAATCCCAGAACTGTAATATGAAAAATAGACACATGTTATTCACGAAATTTACTTCGTTCTTCAACAAAAAATGAATAGATAAATTACTTAGCGCTTTAGCATAAGATCGCCTATGATCTACATACGTTTTGTCGTCATGCCTCCTCTAAAGCTAGCGCCGACGCCGACGCCGACGCCGGAGTCGGTGCAAGCTTTAGAGGAGGCATGACGACAAAAGATACGTAGATCATAGGCGATCTTATGCTAAAGCGCTAAGTAATTTATCTATTCATTTTTTGTTCAAGAACGAAGTAAACTTTGTGAATAACATGTGTCTATTTTTCATATTGTAATTTCGGGACTTTAAAAAGAAAATCCGCAAGTGGAAGTATGGGAGAAGCCGCAGTTGGGGTCGCGGCAGCAACTGCGAACCTGGCCTGGGGGAAAGAGGCGGGAATGGGGGGGAAAATTTAATTATAAATTATTATAATTAAAAAGTAAACATATTAAATTAATGTATTTTTAGCAATGTCTCCTTTTATTTTGTATATATCCAGACCTAACCCAGACCTAACCCAGACCTAAGAACATATAAATATTATAAACAATTTATATTCTTTATTTTTAGTTTATTATTGCATGTAGAATCGCTCTTTCTCGATTGTATCAGCTTGTACATAAACTTGTTTTAATTTAATTTTTCATACAAAATACACAGAGAATGTCATCGTTTGATCTTTAAACTCATCCCTCAAAATTTCATAAAAATTTTTGAAGATCTCACCGAATAATCTCCTTCCGAGTCGAAACGTGAAAATATCTATATTATCAAAAAGGCTGCTTGTGCCGTGTTGCGCTTGCCGAAGCGTTTCAAGCTTCTTTCCGAATCTTTCCGAAGCCGTCCGAAGCAGTCCGAACCGCCGAGCTCACTTTCTGTTCGAACCTTACAATGTCACTCGGAATGACTTTTCATGGGACTTCTTGTGGGACATGAACGAAACACGCAGCTCGTATAGTTGCATGTGGAGTAGTGCGTCAAATTCTCGAAACTCGCGTGCTAACTCAGGGCAGCACGGGCCTCCTGATTAGGCGCTGCCTGGTGTGTTCAAGAGGAACTAAACTTGTCAGTTTTTTACTCTGTTTTATCTCTAACCTGGCAAAAAGCACTACCAAATCGCGCTGACGCTTTACGTCCTTATATTGGATGGTTTTGAGCTGGAAAAGGGCTCATTCGATAGAGGAAGGATCAATCTAGCCCGCGCTGGTCATGATTTCGCTCAGAACAATCTCTAAATTAGCTAAAAATGCTTAGATTTCATGGCTGTGAATTTGTCGATTTTTGCTTTACTTTGAACACTCATATTACTGAACATCAGCAGAATCTGATTAAATAATGACCAGCGCGGGCTAGATTGAACCTTCCTCTATCGAATGAGTCCTTTTCCATCTCAAAACCTTCCAATATAAGGACGTAAAGCGTCAGCGCGATTTTGCAGTGCTTTTTGCGAGGTTAGAGATAAAACAGAGTAAAAAAGTGACAAGTTTAGTTCCGCTTGAACAGACCAGGCGGCGCCTAATCAGGAGGCCCGTGCTGCCCTGAGTTGGCACGCGAGTTTCGAGAATTTGACGTACCACTACACATGCAACTATACGAGCTGCGTGTTTCGTTCATGTCCCACAAGAAGTCCCATGAAAACTCATTCCGAGTGACATTGTAAGGTTCGAGCAGAAAGTGAGCTCGGCGGTTCGGACCGCTTCGGACGGCTTCGGAAAGATTCGGAAAGAAGCTTGAAACGCTTAGGTCCAAGTCACCGGCAAGCGCAACGAGGCACGCGCAATCTTTTTGATATAGATATTTTCACGTTTCGACTCGAATGGAGTTTCTTCGGTCAGATCCCCAAAAATTTTTATGAAATTTTGAGGGATGAGTTTAAAGATCAAACGATGACATTCTCTGTGTATTTTGTATGAAAAATTAAATTAAAACTAGTTTATGTACAAGCTGATACAATCGAGAAAGAGCGATTCTACATGCAATAATAAACTAAAAATAAAGAATATAAATTGTTTATAATATTTATATGTTCTTAGGTCTGGGTTAGGTCTGGGTTAGGTCTGGATATAAAGTTCTGGGATTTTAAAAAGAAAGTCCGTAAATGGAAGTATGGGAGAAGCCGCGGTCGGGGTCGCAGCGGCAACCGAGATTCTGATGATTATTATAAATATATTAAATTAATGTATTTTTAGCAACGTCTCCTCTTATTTTGTATATACCCAGAGCTAACCCTGACCTAACCCAGACCAAACCGGAAGGAGAAACGAATTGGAAATAATTCGCCACATATACAAAGAGATAACTAAAATTCGTTTACTGTTATTGTTTGTAAGTAAATTAATATGAAATCATCATGAACTTGTTTTAATTGTTTTTTAAAGGCTGGTATCAAGAACGTAGAAAGTGTAAAACTTGTAAGTATATCATCTTTTACATTCAAGTTACATAAACTCGAAAAGTAATTTTGTATTAAACTGATTTAGTTTTGCAGATAAACCAGAGTTTCCACTCGAAATATTTTACGAGTGACTCGTGCCGCTCAATGCCGCTTGCGAGCGACTTGGACCAAACCACAATAGCGTTTTAGAAACGCGAGAGTAAGATTTGACATTTGCCTTCTCTCTCGTCTTTCCGAAGCTATCCGAAGTGATCCGAAGGGCCGAATTCACGTACATACGGCTCGTATAGTAGTGTGTATGGTGGAGGGGGAATCATAGTGTGGCTCCATCTCGCATTCATTAGGCAGCCACATGTCTGTGGATAATTTTATTTCTGTAAAGAAAACTGTAACGGCAGATACCGACCAAGAAATCTCGTAAAGTCACGTGACTACCCTAAGCCCTTAAGGTGTAACCTATCGTTGACGCATCACATCTCAAGATTACCGAGGTTTAACCCCTTGACCTATAACAACGAGTCAGACTCGTGCACTTTTTCTGTATCTTCGCTGCCGATTACGCGATAACGCGTGATGAGAATATTTTACACGTAACCGATCACACATTATCGCGTGAGGAGTCTATGTTTGCTTAATGGGTGCTCTGTAGTTGGCAGTTTAAGATAGATTCCCGTTTAAGATCGGCAGTGAAGGTAATAAAATTACGAAAGAAAATCGTAGGTCAAGGGGTTAACTGTATACGGGATGCATTAAATGGAGAATCTATTGTGTGAAAAATCTTTATGTCGTCCGTGAATAATAAGAAGGAACAGTATTTGAAATATTCAGAGATATCGTTAATAAATAATAGAAAGATCAGGAGGCCCCATGTGAGAACCCTAAGGAACACCTGAGTTCACCTCAAAGGAATTTGAGATATAGTTGTCATCAGTGTAAATAACGTCGATCTCATATTTCTGCTCAGGAGTATTTGACAGGTATTGATACAACGCAAGGTTTATGCACGTTGATCGACCTGACACAAAACCATGTTGTTGAGGAATAATGAAGTTCTTGCATAGGAAAGATAACTTCTTAGTAACTTAACCATTAAAAATCTTTAGGAAAACACTTTGAATACTAATAGGACGGTAGTTTTTTAAATCAGATTTATTTCCATTTTAGTGAATTGGGCGGACAAGGCATGTTTTCCAATAAGATGAAAGAACTCCAAAGGAGATCAAGTTGTTAGAGATGATGCACAAAGTTCTGGACATAGAAAATACACAAGATTTAATTGTAAAAGGATGAATACCATAATAACCAGGAGCAGAGATAGGATTCAGGCCAACAATAGACTCGTTAATTTCAGTAATGTCAATGTAGAGTCCAGTAATATAGCGATCAGTGTTATAACATAAGCTTTTGCATTCATTCGAGTTTCGCAAATCAGCACAATAGACTGACTTAAAAAAAGTAGCAAACGCATTTAATGTGGAAGCATCATCTTCAAGAACTTTATCATCAAGGTACATCGCGTCCGGAAGATTATTAGATTTACGTAAAGAATACGTGAAATTCGGAAAAGATTTAATGTTATGAAAAATTCTTCTTTCGCCAGTAATTAAATAATTTTTCCAACCGTCGTGCGATACTCTCTTACAATCAGACCTGAGTTTACAAAATTCGTAGTAATCAGAAAGACGGGGTTGTATTTCTCAAATCAATAATGAACCCACTTTTTAGCTTTTATAAGAGAAATTAAAGAACTAGAAAAGCATCGTGGGTATGACGATCTGCGTATAATTTTGGTAGGAACACACAGTTCAATGCAAAAATGTAACTGTGCATAGAGAGCATTAATTGTTTCTTCTAAAGATGAATCTGAGAGACTATTATTTCTGTTGATGTTAGAAAAATAGTGTAATATGACAGAAAAATCAGCATTTTGGAAGTGTTTAAATGTAGTGAATGATGACGATGGAGAAATCGAGCAAGATAAAGAAAGGGTAAATTGAAAAGGAGGATGGTTTACAATGTTTGCACGATATTTACAAATTATTGCATTCCGTAAAGAATACAATGGATATATGTATTATTAACTATAAAATTGTTGAAACTGATTGACCCGCTCCTGTATGCATAGCTATGCTCGTGTAACTATAAATGCATGAACGCTTGCTAACGTGTGTTCATTCTTTAAGGTTTCAAATACACGATTAATACGTTCTCTCAATTGATCTCAACATTGAATTTGCAAATAGTGTTTATAAACAAGATAGACGCTATACGTCAGTGAGCGAATAGTATCTCAGCCGTAAATGTGTATAATACAGAGAAAATTTTCAATGTGTTACACTGCTCGGCATAAAAAAAGTTTTGGTTTGATAATCGTGATTCCACTGTTCACACCCTAACAATATAGCCAGTGGGAAAATTCTAACAAAAGTGCGTAAAATACGGGCGCGATAAACTTTCGCACTCTGCACACAGGGCGGGACGAATCTATTGTACTTGTTATTATGCTTTTCGTCAAGTAAAATATAATTTTACGTTCCATTTTGTGTAATTTCAATAATGTCTAAATTAGAAGACTGTTAATCTTTACAAAATCAAATTGTTTTCAATAAAATTCAGTTTTTATGTTACATAATTTATTTTCTTGTTATATCATAAATAGTTCAAAATTTGGTCATTTCTCGAAATATTAAAATTATGACTTAATTAGATGTACAAAATATTCAGGTATTACGCTAAGGAACTAAACTCCATTCCAGCAAGTATTTTATACAATACAGTACAGTGTAATACAATATGTCGTAGCTGGAAAGCACCCAGTGTTAGCGCCCTCTAACATCTAATGCCGTACAACTCAACTATTGTATCAACAGTCGCATTGTGTTAATGTGCAAACATTCAAATACTTTTATAGGGTTTCTGAATACGGTCTCCTTTTTAGTTTTTTAGAATCTAAACTGCTTTCATAATTATCATCACAATTAAAACACAATTTTACAACTTTTGTAATAGTAACAAATTTTACTTTTATACATTACATGATTATTTGCATGTTTCTTGTTTCAGATTCGATTTCAAAGGCATCATAGATTACATTTTTTATTCGAAACAAAGTATGGTACCATTAGGACTTCTGGGCCCCTTGAGCGCAGAGTGGTTTAAGGAACACAAAGTAGTCGGTTGTCCTCATCCTCATGTTCCGTCTGGTAAGTTTAGTAAAGGCATATCTTGAAAGCTTTTTAAGGGTGGAGAGGTGTGGGCAGGTGGAGAGCGAAATGTTTAACATATCAAATTTAGCATTTCAATCATGTCTACCATTTTTACAATTTGTTTGGTTGGACGGGGGGTGTCTAAGGCGGAGGAGAGGTAGAGAGTGAAACGTGTAAAGTACCATTTGTATCAATTGTTAGTTCGAAAGGGAGCAGTGTGGAGAGGGAATTGCAGTGGCAAATGGAAGTATGCAGATAGGCTAAAGTACACTTATTCCCATTAAATCTGTCAGAACTAGATATAAGGGATATAGGAAATTTTGAATATGCTTGTATCCACTCTACTAGAAATATAATTGATACTCTTGGGATATAGGCTCACCAGATCTCTCGCAGTAAAGTCTCGTCGCTATCAACACTACTGGGGAAATGGAAAACCCTTTGAAAGCATGAGACATGAAACGTGACACGATTCGGTTCGTGCGATGCTCCTTTGTGAAAAGCCAAAGACTAATACTTAAAAGAGTAAGAAGACATTTAAAGATCAGGACTAAAAATGAACAGTTAATACTCTTTAATTTTTAGTTTTATTTTTATGAAAATGTTTTTATCATATTACTGTAATTTTTTCAATCAAGATAAGACTAAACACGGCATAATTTAAATAATGTTCAAAAGCGGGGTATTTTAACAACTTCCGTTTTCTTTCATCATCGATTTTAGTAAACCACAAAAAATGATTTCCCGATCATGCAAGTAATTAATATATCGATAATAAATGAGCAACGAGCTTATATCATAAAAAAAGTAAGGGCGAATAAGAAAGAAAGAATAAGGATCCGTACACATTACTGTAACGTTACGAGGTCACATGGTAATAGAATTCCATTTATCCAAACAATTTCGGAAAATATCCGAAATAGATTGGTGGAAAATATCTGGCTTATCATATATATAGTGATACATATATAAGTGATATTAATCATTTGGTGTATCGCTTATACGAAGTTTTGCTTTGTATATTTAAACGCTCAAACAAAAGCAGAAGCTAGAATGAAAGATACCGTTATCCGTTCATAGCTGTATATGCCGTGTAGATCTGAAATCATTTCAATTTACTATGTCGTCTCAAAATATAGATAAGAAACGAAACGAGTAGTACTTTGTATACGCAATAAAGCTGAAATTCTTGAGCGTTTGAAAATAGCCGTAACAGTAACTTCATTGTCATGAAAGGACAATATAACAAAATCTACGATAAGTTCCATAAGAAGTAATGATAACAAAATATTACAGTTTCAAACGGAGGCTGTAGTAAATGTAACTTGTAGCAAGAGCAAGAAAAGCATATCATCGACAGAAAACACTAATTTAAATGACGCAATATATTTAGGGTTTACACAGCAACGTGATATATGTATATCTGTTAGTGGACCAATGTTGCGCGAGAGCTAATTGTAGAGTCAGTAATGGATGGCTGATAGACTTCAGAGAAAGACATAGGGTACGACAGTTGAACTGCAAGGCGAGAAATGATCAAGAACTAAGAGAGATCACTCATCGTCGAACAGCTGATCGCAAATTTTACGACACTCGATGCGACTACAAAATCCAAAACTTAGTTAAAATTTACGAATATCATTTAATAACAATAATCTTATCTATTCGTTGCAATCCATGGTCAACTTCAAACATTTACTATGAGATAAAAAGCGTTAATATGTCCACTTTCAGGTAAATTGTCTGTTCACTTCTCTCATCCGCGAAATATTGAAACACCTTACGAGGGTATCATTGAATAACATTAAACCTGCCTACTATTTGTACTCCAGAGGGAAAGTCAGAACGCGCTCTATGAAATTTCGAAATGGAAAGGGTTAATGTGTCCACCCTCCGATTAATCTTATGGTCCAAAGGCTCACACGAAAAAATTGCACACACTACTAGAAGTTTTGGCGTAGAATTTGGAGAAAAAAGAACTAGATTTGTAGGAGAAGTGGGCACTTATCACGAATATTTGCATAAACGTCCGATGAGAGGGTCCGCAAGAAACTAACTGCGGCTTCTTGAAAAACTCGTTGAAAACGCCCCCCAATATCTGGTGTTGTTAGATATCTGGGTTCTCCCCCAAGGGCTCTTGCTCTATTGAAGGCTTAGGCTCTCCGAAAACCGAGTCGATGTACGAAGAAAGTTCTTCAGTATTTGACATTGAACAATCAACGTACAGTATTCTCTCGATAAATGTGAAAAGCCTCTACCGTTTAGCGTCGTGGACCTCTGGAACAGAAAATCAGTGGAATCGTACCGTTTAACGTACGATGAAATCGCACTTGTTTTAAAATAACCTGACTCCAGGCTATGAAAACCGCGCCTATTAGGAGGGGGAAGTCGAGAAATCGGCTCTTACACCGCTGGCGCGACGGTCGCGGGCGCCACGGTCGCGTGCGCGGCCCATTCAAACGGTACGTACATGCAACAAGTAGTATGTATTAAGTCTATTTTGAAAAGTTTAGTTAATCACCAGATAATAGTGATCCGTCAGAATTTGACATTATTTGTTGTTTTTCACTTTCAGTTGTTGGAGTTTTTAATGGTTTACATATTAAAATTACAGTTTGATCTGCGCCTCTAAAAGTGTTTATTAGTAATGATTTTAATTTTTTTTGTGATAAGCTAGATATACTAAGAAAATTATCAAAGTCAAAAGAAGAGTTATCCTGTATATTCTCAGCAATCATGTAATCATAAAGTCGCTCAAAATGTTTAGTTAATTCTAAATTAGTAAAAGCTATATCTTGTATTTCTATGAGTTTACTTTCTAACACGAATTTAGTTACTTCCTGATTTCCTAAATTAAAATCTACGCGAATACTGTCTTCTGGTTTATGATCTATGAAGATTATGTTTTTTAACCATGGATTTCTATTTACTGTTGTTAATAAAACGGAATTTCTACTTAATGCATCTGCATTGGAATTTAGACACACTTTCTTATATTGTATTTCATATTCATATTTTTCTAATATTACACGCCACCTGGCTTGCATCGCTGTTATCTTCTTTAAATTCGCCAACCATTTTAAAGGTTGATAATCTGTAATTACTCTGCATTTTCTCCCATACAGGTATGGTCGAAAATGTTTGACGCTCCAAACTATTGCGAGCATCTCCCGATTGGTGGTAGAATAATTTTGTTCAGCAGCATTCAAGGTTCTGCTTGCAAAGCTGACTAGTCTCTCCTTTCCATTACTGTCCCGTTGAGCTAATACTGCTCCCAATGCTTCTCCTGAAGCATCAGTTGCTAAGATGAACTCTTTGGTAAGGTCCGGATAGGCGAGAACTTGTTCTCCACATAGTTCCGTTTGTAATTGCTGAAATGCTTTTTCTTGTTGATCCTTCCACTCGAATTTTGTATCCTTCCTCAGTAAGATGTTTAATGGTTTGACAATTCTTGAAAACTCTGTAATAAATCTGTGATAATACCCTGTTAAACCTATTGTAAGAATTGTTTTATATTTTTTTTCTCCTTAGGCCGTGGAAAATCCTTTACTACTTTTATTTGGTTTCACTCCTTCGCCAGTAATCAAATGTCCTAAATATTGAAGTTCTGGCTTCAAATATTCGCACTTGTCAGGCTGTAAGTTTAATCCTGTACCTCAAAACCTTTGAAACAGAATCCTCAGACGCTGTTCCAATTCTTCTAAGTTTTCGGCACAAACTATGACATCGTCCTAATATATAAAACATATTTTGCCAATTAATCCTTTGAATCCCTGATCCATCATCCGTTGAAACGTAGCTGGAGCGTTCTTCAAACCGAAAGGCATCCTGTTAAATTCGAAATGACCTGCTGGTGTAGAAAATGCAGGCTTAACTTTATCTTTTTCTTTCATTCCGATTTGATGAAAGCCACTTGCCAAATTAAATGCGCAGAACTACCGAGCTTACTCTAGCTGATCCAATATTTCTTCGATGTTGGGCAACGGATATGCATCATGTAGAATTTTCTCATTGAGGCTTCTAAAATCAACAACAACCCTCCATTTATTTTTCCCGCTTGCGTCCTGCTTCTTTGGGACAACTCACAATGAATAATTCCTTTCTTTTTCATATCTGTAGTTTGTTCCGTGATCACGTCTAAATGTCCTAGCGGATATCTGAACTGTTTAACATGTATAGGGACCTCATCTCTGACAGGTATGCTATGTTCACTCAATTTTGTCATAGGCAGTGCGTCGCCTGGCAAAGCAAAGATGTCCTCGAATTCTCGTGACACCTTTCTGACTAGTTCAATGGCTTTTGGATCTGTCAAATGAGCTACCCGTGTATTTTCGTCCAGTAAATTTAAACACTCCTTTCGATCCTCAGTTGATCGATTACTAAAATGTAGGATCCTGTGCATAGTACCTGTAAGTTATATTGTCCTATGCTTGGTGCCTATCTTGGCTTCCTCCCCCTCAAGAACGGCATGCCTAATAACCCGACTTCTTCTATAGGAAAACTATCCGGTATTATTGCTAGTACATGTATTCTATCTCCTATTGTTTGTTAACTTAGCTTTTTGTTCGGTGCGTATTTCTTCATTGTTTATTCCATAAAATGAGTTAACTTTAGTCCGCGTCGGTAGAACTACAGATGCCGATTGTTTTATTAAATTAAATCCAGCTCCCGTGTCTTGTAGGAATATTCTGTTTGAAGAGCTGTTTCCCATTCTGATACCAATTGCAAGTTTCCCTGTATTTCTAATTCTTTGTTGAAAGTTGCCATTTCTATTTTCTGATTGTCTTCCTGAATTACTGGTTCCATTGAGGCTAAAAATTTGACGTCCGGGAGTCTCGTAATTTCTGATCTTGGCGGAAAATTTTACGTACAGTCTCTGGATATGTGTCTCGGTTTGTTGCATTTAAACATGTAGGGATGCCAATTTCTGGATTATCTTAACGTTTTGTTGATGGTTGACGAGTAAATTCTGAATGACTTGGGCCTTTTGCTGGAGCAAATTGGCGACTAGGGATTCTTGATGCCATAGGTCCACGCGCAAGGTCTAGAGTAGAGCGACGCGAAGTATCGGCAACTGTTTGTCTTTGTGATATGCTTCTTAACTCATTACGGCGTTGGTGCTCATATTCTATCTGTTGAGCCTCGCGTAGCGAATCTGGTTTCATTTATTGAACGTCTTTAGTAAGTGTATCATTAGCAGTAATTAATAAGCAGTAATTTCTTCTACACGCGATGCAGCACGTTTTTCGACAGCAGAAAGATTTGGTAATTGATCAATAGATCTTTTTACATCCCTTTGTGACAAGTTAAACCGTCTAGTATATTCTCTAGCATCACTTTTTCCTTGTTTAAGTTGAGTTCGCTCTTGTACGAGCAAATGAAACCTTTTCATTAAGCTATATTCTGTCATTAAAATTTCATAAAGGTCGTCTAAATCGAATAAATCATGTTGATCTAATAGCTTCTTTGCATCTCCTTTTATTTTTTGATATTTAAGCATGTTTAAGTACATCCTTTGATCTGGCACGAGTTGACTCTTTGGTGAGGATGTGAATGATAATGGTAGTGACGGAAAGTAATAAACTGGGTGAAATTTGGTGCCGTTTATTCGAGCTGTAACAAGACTAGCGATGTCCGCATGTCCGCTCGTTCCGCCTCTCAAAATCAGACTAACTTTTTTCTTTCATTCACGCACTGACGCATTCTCCACAGTCATTCTCTTCTCTTTCTCATTGATTCGCTTGCACTCTAAACTCTACGCGACACTCGATACACACTTCCAAACATCCTCTCGAACCTTATACACTCCGCTAACATTCAATCGTTCATTCCAAATCTTAATCTAAACATTCGACGGCTATGTGGCGTCGGTCTGTCGTCGCCACAACTCATTTCGCGGTATTTCCTTTATAAATTTCTCTACAAGCCTGTTAAAACCATCGAATTCTCCTTTCATCTCCAGTGCTTGCTTTATATCCTTCGAATTTCCAACAAGCACTCTCCTCATTTCGTCGGTGACGCGTGATAAGTTATCCGACTCATCTACTACGATAGCATGTTCTCGGAGTCTATCAAGTTCTAATCGTTGCTCTTCATATACTTGAAATAATTTAGTATAATCTTCTTGATGTTTTCCTATCTTCTCGTATAGCGTTAAGCTACTGCTAGTCCGGTTTGACTTAAGCTTTTACGGACTTGCGACATATTTCTATTCGAATTTGCCTCCACAAATTTATTCGTATGACTTTCTGAGTCAGTTTCAATTATAGACTTCGGATTGCGGTAAGTATCAAATGACATGTGACTTACCCAAGCCAAATGTTCATAACTTTTTCTTGTAGATGAATTTTCCTTGCTAACCTCGGTCCTTCCGTTGATTTTGGTAGACGTATCCCACCGCTGCCACCAAAAAGTTACTTCTGTTATACCGTCAAGAAGGAAAGATGGGATTCTCTCGAGAGTGAAACCTTCTTCTTCTTTGTAACACGAAGTTTTATTTGAAATACGCCTTTTTAACGGAATACAAGAAAACTATTCTACAAGGATGAACACGTCTTATTACTACTGCTCGTGATTTGGAAGTGAACCCCCTGCTCGACGAGAAGGTTCCTTATATATTAGTTTTGTATACAGGGTTTTGGACTTTGTTGTTAGATGTGTCACTGGGCATGTAAACTTAATCTACTGTTGACTCCAAACATTAAAGTCATCGTTTGGCAAAAAGGCGAAGATAACATTGAGCCAGTCTTTCGTGAATCAAGCTTATCACGAGGAGTGATACCGCATAACAGTGCGTTTGGGCAGCTACTTTGTACGGCAAAATTCTTAGGTAGGATCATAGAATAATTGTACAAAGTTTCGTTAAAATCGACGATTGACACTCACCGAACTTCCCTTGTAAGTCATACCGATATACATAACGACAAACACCAATAAGGTCGTGGTTGACAATATGATCAATCAGAATTCAAGACAGTAAAACTGTTATATTTCAAATGTGTCAAATTCACTAACTCCTTACTTAACTCACAGAATACCCCATGTGATAAAATGTGTTAATAATTTAACATTCTATTGTTGAAAAAATACATATAATTGAGAAATTGTATGTAATCAGACCTATCGATCATAAATCAAGGAAGGAAACAAAAATAATTCCTATATAAGAAAGCTTCATCATAAAACATTACTTGCTCGGTAATGTTGCGTAATAATCTTGTATTTTAGGTGTTTCATACGTAAAGTTTACGCTATGGTGTTTAATCATATGAAGCGTTCCTAAAAGAATTCTTTGATGCAATTTTTCTTCATTATCAACAACTTTGCGTTGTCAAAGTCAAATTTATGATCAAATTTCAAAAAATGCTTTGTCAATGCAGTGTGTTGTGAAGGAGGTAGAAAGATATTTTTCTTATGCTCATGAATTCTTTTTTCTAAATGTCTGGATATTTGTCCTATGTATACCTGGTTGCATCCCATACATGGAATTGAATAAACTATGTTAAAATTTTTAGACATTGGTAATTTGTCTTTAACAGTTGGAAAAAATTTGTTAAGGACACAAGGGATTTTAAAAATAGTGTCTATTCCTACTCCTCTAAATATTCTTTTAATATCTTTAAAGACATTGTTAACATATGGAATAACTACAGTGTTTTTGTTCAATGGGGTCTAATAAGTCTTTTTTATTGTCTCACTGTCTGTTTCTTTACACTCGCTCTACAATATTTCCCACAAAGATTTTTCTGAAGTTGAACAGTGTTTTTGTACTTTCCGTTCGACCTCATTCGATAAGGGGCTCTATTAGATTTAAATCGGGCGATTGTGACGGCCAAACCATGTTTCAAAGTGCCTTTGGTTTCTTTCGCTGCTAATTTCGACAGTTTTGAAAAGTGTTTGGGATCATTGTCCTGCTATAATACGAACGGTTTACCAATCAACCGTTCGCATGATGATATTACATGTCGTTCTAAAATAGTCACCGGCTCCTCCAGCACAGAAAAATCTCCAAATACTTCAAATTTAAATTCATCCGTTAATAAAACTTTTGCCTAGTCTATAAATGACCAATCTCTACGACCTTTAGCCTATTTTAGACATTTAAGTCTGATTATCTTCCATAGCAGTGCTTTTCGAACAGCTGTATAGCCATGGAGATCATTTGCTAATAAACGATTTTTCACTGTAATCACACAAACGGGATTTTCGTGATTCGTATTAATTTCAGCGCAAATTTTTGGAGCTGTTATGCGTCTATTTCTCTTACTCATAATTATAATTCTCCGATCCTCAACAGCAGAGCCTAAAGCTCTGGGAGGTCTAGCTCTCAGATCTCGTACGATCCTTCAAACTATCCATCTCTTGATATCTCGAAATAGTATTGTGCATAGCAGTTTTAGATACTTGAAGTTTGGACGCTATGTAACGATTCGTTTTTCCTTTTTCGTGTAATGTGATGATAGTCACTTCGTTTCTCAAGAGATATTTCCGATTTGCGATCCATATTGTGTAAGGCGCGTACGACCTATGAACGTTCCTGACAGAAGAGACTTTCAAAGGGTGGATCATCGATTCAGTGATCTACCGCTGATTGATATTGAAAGAAGTGCAAACCGCCGAAATGCTAGTCGACCAAGAACACACTGGAGGAAGAAAGTACAAATTATAGTTCTTGCATGGAGCTATTTGTTAATGGGACTCCGTGGAATTGCACGACACGTGAACTTGGCTCACATGACAGTACGCCGCGTAATTCGCGAAGAAGGCTTGCGATCATATCACCTTCAGAAAGTCCATGCATTGAGGGAGGCTGATTATCCGGCAAGAATGGATTTCTGCAACTGAATGCTTCGAAAACTGAACAGAAATGAAGATTACTTAAAATATATTCTGTTTACGGACGAAAGTAGTTTCTCCAGTACCAATCTACAGAACAGGCAGAGTACAAGGATCTGGGCAGAAAGAAATCCACATGCCATGGTACTACTAATTTTATGTTCTATACAGACAAAATTGGATTAAAAACAGAGAAATATAAGTACTGTAAACCATTTGTGTTAATGATTTGTGCTTATAATATTATTAATGAGTTTCAGTACAAGATTTTGGTTATTTAGGATTGAAGCAAAACAGATTGTACTTGCAGCTTTTTCATGTCCAGCGGATAAATATCAGTAGCTTAATTGTTCAGAAATAAGTAATCATGCACAATTGCACACAAAATTCAAAACATTTGTTACAACTGAGTATGTATATGAATTGTTGTAGCTCATGTTAGTACACATGCGCTTAATCTTAGAAACCGCGGAGCTGAATATGCCCGTGCCGAGTTAGCAAATTCCCAAAGAGTCGGCAAAACGTGACGGCTCCGGCCACCCCGTTTTGCCTCCGAAAAGAGCGCGCATCGTCGGAACGATCTAGAAGCGTGGCGCACTTTGACATAACCTGTCTAGCGAACCACATTGCGATAGTACCAGAGCTAATCAGTGTTTGAATAAAAAGTAGTTAAGTTCACGGTGAGTTCCAATTGTTTAACCTGGCCAAGGACCCAAAACATCCTATCTCCTTCTCACATGACGGCGATCGGAGGTAGAGCACGCTTGCTCTCGCGAGCAGACGGGAGAGTGACAACAAAATTGATGGCAGCGGTGGGATCCAGCCAACAACGTGGAGATCTACTAGAGGCGAGCAATTGACTTTTTATCCGACGGAGATCCAGAAGACAACTGCAGCCAGCCGGGAAAAAGGAGGCCCGACCTCCACGACGCGAGATAACGATGAAGGAAGGCCCTTTTCGTGCCCATCAACTACTGGTAGAGGACACTGAGCGACGATTTGAACGACGAAGTCACCCGAGCAGCAGCAGCGAAACGTCCCGGGCGTTCAAACACCGACGATGATTAGCTTTATCTGCGTACTGTAAGTGCCGGAAAGTTTTTTTTTATCTCCTCTCTTTGTATCCATAACCCCGCACCGGGAGTTATATCCGCATGCGGCGAGCGGCTTCATTAGATCCTACAATCCAGCGAAATCTTAGCGAGAGAAATAACGACGATTGAGACAATAGCGTACAAACTCCGCGACCAAGACGTAGAACGCCATTTGATAGGATAGATACGTATACAGTAGCGCGCGAAGCGATCACTGATATTCGAGAGCGCACGCGTTCCGCGCTTGCAGGAACACCGTTCGAATTCTGTCCAAATCTTGAATCAAGAAGGATCGATTACACATTCGACATAAACGAATGCCTCATGCCTAATCCCCAAATAGCCGAACACAGTACAATTAACAAATTTAATACTAATCAAAACCCTAGCGATAATGCAACACAAGCAAACGAAAGAGAAGAATACGTGTCTTGAGCCGATATGGCAGAGGAAAACGCACAGTCGAATGAAAACCCCGCATTACTCGATAGAATGACAACCTTAGAGGGTATACTAACTAGGATACACGCACAACTAGCACAGTTGACATCAAATCCGCGAGATAGAGCAACTAGAACAGCAAGAACGTTAGAATTCGAAAACTTACAAATCAGTCCAAATTCCGTAAATCAAAACTCATTGCTCCTAAATTAATCAACTTTCGAACTAAGACATCCAATACTTTTCTAAAGAGAATACAAAGATGCATCAATTGACGTATTAAAAAAGATATATATTTTCATTGAGAAAATTGAGGTAACCCTGATTAAACGCATGAAGAAAGACTAACAAATATTGTTTAGTTTCCAGCAATAATTATTGCAGCTTTCAACAATAATTAACATGTTTTTGTCTGCTTTTAATGTATGAACTCGTACCGATACGCAATAAGTGCGCATATGCAAGTAACCTGTAGAAATAGCATACAAAATGAGGCTGAAAATTACAAATTTCACTTTTTTCACTCTGTTCGCGTGCTCGTGTGCTCGGGTGCTCGGATGCTCCAGTGCTCGGATGCTCGGATGCTCGGATGCTCGCATGGAATATAGCCGTGGCTGCCAGCGCCGAACGCTTCTCATGCTCGGACGTTCGTAAAAATCGACCCTTTCGAGTGGCTCGAAGCGTCGTTAAGCGACCTATGCTCACTTAGTGGAAACGTCTTTTCGAACAAAATTCGCCGAGCACGCACAATTTATGACCGAACGAGCCCGTTACAGCAATGGAAAGCGACCTTAACAGGCTATAGAGTGCGAACGAGAAGATACGTACCGTCCCGGCGCGGTCCGCCGTCGTCCGCCGCCACACACAAACACATACACTAGTCGGAAGTACTGCTACACATGCAAACGCGCAGGGCACACGACACAGGAATGTTGGAACGGACAAAACTGAACAGAAAATACTAGAGTACCCTACGATAACAGACGGAATATTACACCGATAGGGACTAGTAACAGTTCAACCTCAACCAATCCTAGCACTAACACTAACACACATAGCAGCGCTAGCACTAGCCCAAATGTACGTAGGGCAGCGAGACCGAATCAATGAAATTCTGACGAACACTCCCTACCTGTCGCTAGGAAAGGAGACGAATCACAAAAACGTGACTCACGAGTTAGGGTAGTAGAACTACATTCTTTAACGCTCAAAAAATATACCTCAGATAAAATCAAAGTAGAAATAGACAAAGTATATAAAAATTCAGCAACAATGATTGATAACGACGCAGAAGCTTCTTTTATAACGCAAGAAGCATTAAAACCACATATTAAAATAGAAAAAACCGAAATACAATTAATGGAATTTTCGGGGAATGAAATAAAAACAATAGGTCAAATAGAAGCAACATTTTACGCTAAAGATAAGCTAATTAAGCATACGCTGTACGTTATAGAAGATAACCTACTAACAAGAGTCGATGGAATTATAGGAATAAATTTTTTGAAATGGAACAAAACAGCGTTAGATTATAATAAAGGCGAGGTAACAATAAACGGAGAACTTTGAAGAATCATTCCAAAGGAAAACGAAGTAACCTTACCACCAAGAGCGCAAACAATTGTAGCGATAACAATAAATGAAATAGATGAGAGAATAATAGAAAAATAGGAATTAACAAAAGGAGTTATTTTAGCAGAATGTTTAGTAAAACCTAGAAACGGCAAGAGCATAGCAAAAATCGTAAATCTAACGCAGGAACCGAAAACGATGAAGTTGCCCCAGATAACGCTATCCGAGATGCAGGGAATCGTCGTTCCCAGCGAAAACGGGACGCGCATCCGAGTCGCGACTGTGAAGGAATCTCTGACACAGAGCGTGAACAGAACCATCGCACAGGTACAACTTGATCACTTGAGGTAGATAAGCAAGTAGAGGAAATGTTAAAAGAAGGTGTAATAGAGCGAAGCACAAGCCTATGGAATGCTCCACTACTGGTAGTCCCCAAAAAAGCAGACGCATCAGAGAACATCCGGTACAGAGTAGTAGCAAATTTTAGAAAACTAAACGAAGCTACGATACGAGATTCTTTTCCACTACCAAATATCACGGAGATATTAGACCAATTAGGGAAAGCTCAACACTTCACCACGCTTGACCTGACATCAGGTTACCACCAAATAGAAATAGATGGAGAAGACAAGGAGAAAACAGCATTTTCCACACGACGAGGGCATTTTCAATTCAAACGCATACCTTTTGGATTGAAAAACGCACCCGCAGCCTTCCAGAGAATGATGAATGCAGTTTTCATTGGTCTACTAGGACTAGATTGTTTTGTATATCTCGACGACGTAGTAATACACGGTGCCAGCCTAAGAGAACATAACCGACGCTTGAGGAAAATATTCCAAAGATTGAGAACCTATAATCTGAAATTCCAACCGGAAAAATGCACATTTTTGCGCAAGGAAGTCATACTTTTAGGTCATATAATTGCATCGAAGGGAATTAAACCCGATCCACAAAAAATAACTGCTGTGAAGGAATATCCTGTACCTAGAAACCTGAAAGAATTGCAATCATTTCTAGGATTAGCAGGATATTACCGCCGTTTTATACCGTACTATTCAAAAATTGCTAAACCACTGTCAGCTCTAACTAGCAATAAGATAAAGTATAACTGGACAAGTGAACAGTAATATGGATTTCACAAAGGAATTCGTGGTAACAATGGATGCGTCAGATCTAGCGATAGGCGCGATATTGTCACAAGGAGAAATAGGAAAAGATAAATAGCATATGCCAGCAGAGTCTTAAATAAAGCAGAAAAAAATTACAGCATCACGGAAAAGGAATTATTATCAATAGAGTGGGCAGTAAAACATTTTAGGCCATATTTGTATGGAACACATTTCAAAGTAGTCACGGACCATAAGGCGTTAGTATGACTATGTAAAGTAACAGATCCTGGATCAAGATTAATAAGCTGAAAAGTACAACTAGCAGAGTATGACTCCGAAATTATACATAAGGCAGGAAAGACTAACACATACGCTGATGCACTCAGCAGAAACATAAAGAACGCGAAGACGCTCAGCTGCAAGGCGGAAGAAGACACCACAAGCAAAGCAAAGAAATCCATAGTCGTAGAGACAGAAAAGGAAAAACAGCAAATTCTATACGAATACCATATAGCACCCTTAGGAGGACATCAAGGACGACAAAGAACAAAACAAAGAATACAACAAAACTATAAATGGAAAGGAATGAACAAAGATATAGAAAATTTTATTAAAAAATGTAGTTTCTGCCAAAAGAATAAAATAAGGAGAAAACATAGGGCACCTATGGAAATATCAGACACACCAACTAAACCCTTCGAAAAAGTAGCATTAGACATAGTAGGACCATTATCAGAAACAAGCCAGGGAAACAAATACATACTAACATCTCAACACAGTCTAACAAAATTTAGCAAAGCAATCCCTTTACCAAACCAAGAAACAAAGACAGTAGCGAAAGCTTCAGTAACCAAAATAATTTTCGAGCACGGAATACCACAAAAAATACTAACAGGTCAGGGAACGAATTTTGTTAGTGACTTATTTAAAAATATATGCAAGTTATTAAAAATAACAAAAATCCAAACGACAGCATATCACCCACAATCAAACGGAGCATTAGAACGGTCACACAGGATATTAGCGGAATATTTACGACACTATATAGAAAATGACCAGACAGATTGGAACGACTGGATACCATTTGAAATGTTTACATACAATACAATACCACACACAGCCACAGGATACACACCACACGAATTAGTATACAGACATAAGGCAGAACTACCGACAGCATTAAAAAATACACCGAACGCAACATACAATTATGACGATTACGTATAGGAAATTCACGAAAGGTTAAGGGTGACAAACTAGGTAGCGAAAAATAAACTACAAATTGCAAAAGAAAAAAGCAAAAAGCAATATGACAAGAAAACAAAAGAAATAGAATTCAAAGTAGAACACAAAGTATTAGTCTACGATGAAACAGTTAGGAGAGGAAGATCAAAGAAATTAGATAGTCAATGGATAGGGCCGTACACAGTAATTAAAAAATTATCAAAAGTAAACTACGAAATAGAAGAAGGAAAAAAACGGTTAACATACATGCTAACAGAATGAAACATTATTTTGAATGAAAAGAGAGAGTAAAATAATGTAGTAGAGATAAAACTAATTAACATAATAAAAGTATTCTAATAAATCTAATTACATAAATATAAATACTATGAGTAATTAAAAAGAAAAGTAACAAACAAACAAAAATCTAAATAACTAATGATAGAACAAAAAATAAATAATACAATAAAATCAGTAAACCTAAATACTATACGAAAAAATTAACTTAAATTAATAAATAAGAAATTAAATCATAGGATATAAATAAAAAATATATAACAACGAAATATTAATTAGAAGCGTGAACTATAAATAGAATAGGTAAAATACTAACGTAAAGCTACATAAAACTACAAGTTAGAATCTCCAAACAAAAATAATAAAGATAACGAATAAAATATTAAATAAAATTATCAAAAGCGAAAAGAAAAAACAAAAGAAAAATTATACAAAATCTAATATAAAAGAAAATATAATAAATAGAAATAATAAATATAATACAAATATACAAATATAAAAAAAATAATAAAATGAATGAAAATCTAATAAGGACAAAATAAGAAGAGAAAATATGTACACTTATAAGTAACTTATACCTAAGGAAGGAAATAAGAAAAACGTAAATGAAGGGAATTAAATATATAGAGTAAATATACAAAAATTGGTTTTATTTAAAAAGAAACTCGGGAAAATTACACATTATTTAATAAAAAAGGGGGGAGGAAAAATATAGAAAAAATATGTATAGTCGGATGTGTCGAGGGCGGCTACTCCCATTTGTCCTCCTCCTAAAACAAAAAAGAAACGCACAACACGTTAAAAAACAGTCAAAAAAAACACAAACAAACAAATATAACAAGCACAAAAACAAAAACAACATGATACTTACGTCATACAGCCCCTCGTCGGAAAGACGGCACAAGCTCCAGTAATCAGGGATCACCCACGCAGGGGCAAGATCTTGCCACAGGCTATCCACCGTCTCGCAATCAACGCGCCTATGGACCCGCACCCATAATAGGGTCCAGCGGTTTCTGTCCCCAGGGGGAAAGAATTCTCGAGGACACTATAATATAAAAATAAAAACAAATACAACATATAAAAAAAACACAACAGAAACAAACAATCAACCTAATAAATAGACAGCTAAAATAAATTAAAGAATTAAAAAAAAAGAAAACTTCATAAAAACAAAGAAGAACGAGAGACAACTAAGTAAAACAAAAGTGAAAAAATAATAATAAAAGTTCTTTTTTTTAAATAATAAAAATTAAAAACAGGAGAAAATAACAGCAATAAAATAAAAAAAGTGAACAGTTAATTACTTACGTCGCAAACATAGCAGCACTCCATTGTCTCGCAAAACATTTTTCTTTATTTTTTTTTTTATATAACAAACAACTTCAAAAAAATCTTTGAACGAATGAGCACTCCGCGAAGAAATAGCTCCTTTTATACAGTACATTTTGCAAACGCAGCAAAATTCATTTTAGGATCCTCCAGCCATGGAGACTTAATGAAGCAACACCCACTGGCGAGGATCTACCGGTAAAAATCGAAAGACAGAGTTCCGATTTTTTTTCTCATCAGTAACTACAAGACAGCAAATAATACTCATTTAAAAATGTTTTACAAACACCTTTAAAATATTCTATCACGAAATAAGCTTAAAAACTATTACGAATGCTGTTTGATATTTTATACTTTGATATTTTAATCTGTGTACCTGTAAAGACGTTTACGGTGCACAACGTTATGGTGCCTATTCACAAAACATACAAGAATGATTCTCTTGCTAGGGGACACAAAGGAAGGCCCCTTTTCTAAAGGATCGCACCGGTAACATCATCACTGAAAAGGCCAAACTATTGGTGGGCTATTAAGAAGTTGATAATCAAAGACTTAGTCCTTTTCAGTAACATGGGGGTTTTAGTGGGTAAAAATTCCACCCTATCCCGATCACCTCCCGAAGGTAATGGGGGTCTTTGGAAGATTTCCCACACTTAAAAAAAAAAAAATCGGAACTCTGTGGGGCGCGAATCCACGTTAAACAAGTATCCAGCGGTTCCCCAGTCAGACACCTTACTGCGCCATGGCGGCTGTTGAAAAAATGGCTGATTTTCCTGAATATGAGGCGCCCACATGTGTCATTAATTAAGCCATTTAAAAAATTCTCATACTGATTCATTATTCTTTACAATGTAAAATGTTAAAGATCACATAATACAGTTACTGTGTAAAGATGATGTAAAAATCAAATGTATTTATCACGATTTTGCCCGAAAAACCCTGAAAAATTCGGTTTTTGATTTTTTGAACTACGGCGCACCCTGCCAAAAAATCTGAAAAAAATTGAGAATAATAGTCGTTCCATTATGTTGTTACTGTAAAAATAAAAAAGTGGTAATTTTTAAACTTCGCTATAAAATCTGCATTTTTCAGTATTTTTTTCAGTTTTTCATTTTTTATGCTTAGTATTTGCAACCGAGAAATCTAAAAAAATTCTCCAACAGGTACCACCATATCGTCCATGTTATAGAATTTTTTCAGAATTTTTGCATTCTGTTAAATAGGGAAAATGGGGCAAAAACCGGTATTTTTAATTTTCCCTATAACTACCTCCCCGATTGAGGTAGGGGGTTGAAAATTAGCACAGAATGTTTTCTTTTGATACCCTATCGAGTGCTGTTAGGGTTGGAATTAACCCTTTAATATATGCACGCTGTGCCGTCTATGAATCTCGTCGAAGGACCACCCAAGATGAAACGGCTTGGGACCGTGATAATAAACACGTGGTTGATGTAACTAACAAACTATTTATTATAGATTAGGATTGAGTGTATCGTGTGTATGTGTGTGTTTGTGTGAACAATTATATGTTTGAACTTGTGCTTCTAATGTCTAATTGACTAAGTATCTGAGACTCTATCTCTATCTCAGACTTTCTATCTATGCTATTAGGTTTCTTCTGCCCTTTTTTCTGCCAGATTCTTGCGTTTTTAAGACATCGTGTCATCCCTTCCATTACGCCCTTGGCATGGTACCTTTGGAAGGGGATCAGAGTCTTTCGACAGGGTGAAGTAGGGTGCATGACGCATTGGCAACACTGGGTATTTTCCAGGTTTTTCCAAGTGATGACTCACTGCCGCGGATACTGTTAAGGGGGCAGACTCCTTGTGTTTTGAGCTGTGTGCGTGCGCTCACACAAGCAAAGAAAGTCATACACGTATACGCGATGAGCGAGAGAGACAAACGGTTTCGCAAATTACGCTTTACGTCTCGATACTTGCATAAATGAATTTTTCGCGGGTACAGAACCCACGAGTAGACTTCACTACAGGGTGCTCTGGTCCGTTTAAACTCCAATAAACACTATACGTTGAGAAAACTGTAAAATTACAAACTGTAAGCATGAAACAGACGCTGTTGTAAACTAGCAAGATGGCTGCCGAAGTGACATTTTCGCAAATATCTCACGATTTAATGGTTTTTTCACTCATAACACACCAGAGCACCCTTCCTTGAATTAGCACAATATCGTGGAAATGCGATTTTCCTCAATTTAACACTTCTTGAAGGCGTAAAGCGTAATTTTCGTTGTGCACCCGTTTTGACACAAAAATAGTTCAACGATTTGCCGTTAGAAGCGTTAATGGTATATCTCAATCAGTTTGGTCATATTACCATCAGCATCGATAAAAATACAGATCAGTCGGTAAATGTAATCTAGAATTTGACAGCTGAATAGCGTATTCATCGAATACACGAATCAGACGCAAGAAAGGCTTAGTTGCCAAAACGTATTGAAAGTTTCGTCACGCTGTTGTCACATATATGTATGTACATATTACAATTCTGCCCATCAGGAAAACTCGAACGAATCCAACTCCAGCCGAGATTTTGATTCTTACTAATAAGGGAACATCGCGAGGTGAAAGTCTCCGATTTTGATGAAACTTTGTAGGATTGTAGAATAGCCGAAAATATTCGACACGTATTTTTTTATTGCTTCTAATTCATCTAAAGGGTGTGAAAACCACCCCCAAAGTTGGGGGTGGAAAACATATTTCGTTTAATATCTCCAAAACTAATGCGTATAGCAAAATGATATAAATGGGGCGATTGTGTATTTTTGAACGACGAATCCACCTATGTAAATAGTTTTTAAAAATATCCATTTATTTAAAAAATATATTAAAAAATAGTATATTGTCGTTGTTTTCACTGACAACATGCTGATCGATCGTTTTGCAAATTTGTATGCAAATACTATGAACCAAAACACAAAATATGGCTAAAATAGAATTTTGAATTTTTACGTTATAAACAAAATAATAACATTCCTAGTTAAACTGCATTTTGTGCGAAATTGTGCCCTGAAACGAGTGGTTTTACGAAAAATATATACCCCTATAATGTTTTTGTCATTATATTATGATACATGTTGTTTATTGTTCACTAAATGTATAAATTATAACATTGCTAATGAATACTCGCAACGTCTTGCACTCGTTGCAAACAGTACGAGAGGTTCAGTGTGAGTGACTCTTGATCGATGAAAATGTAGCAAGTAAAGGTGATTTACAAATCATTATTCTTCAATAGTTATTATTTACTATAAACAAACAATTGGAATTGTTTCAGAAGTTATAGTTTAATCCACTAATTTTACAAGAAAGTACCTTAGTTGAGTGTGAATTAGGCATTCCTTCATAATCTGTAGGTGCCTGGTTCGAATCTCGTGGTAGCTTTTAATTTTTTTTGTTTTCAATTTTTATTTTAAATAATTCTAATTTTTGTATACCTTTTCACAGATTACAATTATACCACTCATAACATTTTTATTTTTAAATAAAAAAAAATTAAAATAATTTCGTTTGTTTATTTCTTAAAAAGTATGAATGAATGAATGAATGAATAGCATGAATTTAATGAATTATTTATTCTATACATATAAGTTTTAGGATTTCACATATTAGTATATATATATGCCCATAATTATGAAAGTGGTCTAAATTGTATATTTCTTATTTTGGGATATTGAAAGGATTACATTTGAATAAATTAGAAAATATTTCTATATTACGTAACATTATAATTAATCTTGATTAATAAACATTTATTATAAATGTGAAATTTTGTGTGAATCTCATACGAAAATGTTGTTTCTTAGACCACTTTCATAATTTTGGGCACATGTGTATTGTTTCATTCGTGATACTCTTTCTTTCTCGCCCGCACCGTCCTTTTCTATATTCCGTATGAAGCAAAATATCGGCTCAAGGCATATTCAGTAGAGATTTACTGATGCATAAAATTGTAATTGATGTGGCAACAGCGTGACAGAACTTTCCTACGATGCGATTTGGCAATTATACCTTCGCACTTCTCATTTGTAATTCAACAGGATAACGCTAGATGCCACATTATCAAATGTCGCATGTATAAATTATATGTTTTCACTAATGCCCGTTTCTTCGCAACAGCGCTTCGATCGATTCGGAGTAGGCCCCGAAGGAGTCTGCCCCCTTAAGTCGTTCGATATATTGATTGCATACTTCAGCTCCCATCGATAATTGTATCGGATGCTACACTTCAGCATGCAAGAAAGATGGCTACTATGCGCAGAAAATTGACAGCAATATGAAAACTTTACAATGAAATTTCTCAATTATAATACATTTCCGCTAAAAAAGTGTTGTGTTTCCGTAATCTACTCGTTAAAACGAATCAACTGATGTATAATAAGTTAAATTTCGTGTCTCGCTACTCTGCTAAGAATATACGTAAAATTAAAGAAATGAGGATACTTTAAAGAAAAGGTAATAATTTTCACGAAAAATTTTTACGTTGTAACAACGATTTAATTATAAACAGTGAATTAATTTATGGGGAAAATATTTATGTAGATGCATGAAAAGGGACAATTAAATCGGTTGAATAGTTTTAGAACTATTTTGCACATCAGTTTGGAAAAAGTAGTATTGAGATAAACGCGATTGAAGTTTTGGGTATATTAATATTATATTCGGGATACACAATCATTTTTTAAAACTTACAGTTGTCCTGGCTTAATTCGCTATTCCAGGCTCATAGAATTTTTCATTAACATTTCCTGATAATATTACGTGCCGTCTGTGTAACGCACAGGTAATAGTACACAAAAACAGATTTAATTTTAGACCTTATCAAAAAATAAGTTTCTTCAGGAACATCGAATTCTAGTCCCATACAGGGCCATTCATCGAGATTGAATTATTACTAATAGTATGAATTTAGAAAAGCAAAAATGAAGTTGGGATTTTTAGATTTGAACAAATAGTTAATGTATTCTTAGACACTTAAAATTTTGATATTATGAAAGAAAATTGACGAAAAGACTGAGTAATATAGGACAATGAGTTACAAAAAATAATGTGTGATATACATAATAAATAATTTAGAAATGACAATAACAACTATGGAAACTTGACATTGACAAAATACACTCAGCAAATGAATTAAGGGATCACCTCTACGAAGTCGAAAAATGGGGCCAAGTTCAAATAGACATAACTTTGGCAAAAATGATCGAATTGATAACATCAAAAAGTCGTTTGAAAGCGTGAAATCTCTACTTTTGCGTACTGTTTTCAAATTTTAGTTCTGTTGTTTTGTGGCAAAGTTGTAGCGCTATAAAGTGCATAACCATAAAGGACATAAGGAAAAAATGGCCACAGCACATTCATTCAGGGCTCAATCAAGTCAGCAGAGTCTCTGCTTTAAAATGAACTTAAGATCACGATGCTGCGATCAGCCGTTGTTGAGATACAACGAATTAAAGAAAAAATGGATATTATAGCATTTTTAAGCATATTTTCGAAAAGATCTAGTGTACCGAAATGTTAATTAAATTGCTAAAGTAAACAATGCATTTTCAAGAGGAAAGTTCACACTTTCTACTGCCTTTTTTATCTACGTTCTACGATGATTCTATCGTCTTTGAGCAGCAATTAAAGTCAAAGAGACGGTTTCTGCTTTAAAATTAAATAACTTTGTTAAAAAAAATCGTACAACATTCAGCAAACACTTATTTTACACGGAAAAGAAGTCTAAATGCAATGTACCTAAAAAATTTGTTGCGCCCCATGGAGTATTAGAAAGTTGGTCGAAATTTAAAAAAAAGTTTAAACTGCACTTTACAGCGCTACAACTTTGCCACAAAACAACAGAACTAAAATCTGAAAACAGTACGCAAAAGTAGAGATTTCACGCTTTCAAACGACTTTTTGATATTATCAATTCGACCATTTTTGCCAAAGTTATGTCTATTTGAACTTGGCCCCATTTTTAGGCTTCGTAGAGGTGATCCCTTAATTCTCTTGCTGAGTGTACTTTAAACGGAATTCTGATACAATAATACGACGATACAACGTATAATACAAATTTTTTTTAAAGAAAAATAGTAAATTTCGCACTCACAAATCTAATCTTAAATTTTAATTACTCTGATTAAAATTAACTCTTTCTCTACTAACTGTCTCTCTCTGTTTCTCTTGAACTTTGCGCTCTCTACTCTCTTTCTTTTAATTACAATTAGTATATCTGCAGGGATAAAGTCCCTCACACACCTTAATTAATAATTACCACAAATAAAAGAAATTAAAGTTAAAGACAATAAAACTAGTACAATAACTATAAAAATTTAGAACTTACACAAATTATTAAACTGAAAGTAATAAACTATAAAAAATTGAATAATTATAGCTACTAACTGTCGTTTAGCGAAAGGATGTGTTTCCAAAAATCACTTATTTTGCTTCTGAAGAAGGTGTTTTATTTTTTTGGTTGTCGCGTAGGCGTCTATAAGTCAACTCTATCAAGTCTTTTTTTTTCGCTACCACGAAAGCGCGCCGAACCTATCCATTCCTTCCCATTGGCCAATGCTCACGCTCCTTGACCAATGGGAAAATTCCAGCTCGGTCGCGCCCTCTATTTCCACCGTCGTGACGGTGACCTCGTGTCACTACCTTACGGAGAACGGTCTACTGGCCCAACTTGGCAACGCAGCGGAATTTCCCAGAGGCCCGAGTCGCTTGAGCATTTGGCCCGCACATTGTCAATCTTGCAATGCTTAGGCCTCTCGGAAATTCCGGACTTTATGACACCCGCCGTAGCTATTGAGGCCCAAAAATAAAAGTCTTGAACAAAAGGAAACATGCATTGTTTGAAACAGCTAACGGAACAATCTTCTCAAAAATAGCTTTCTTTACGCACGTGTCTAAAAATCCTGCCAACCATCTGCACGCCAAATGTTCTTATTTGTACGTACTGCTGGCCGCTACATCACCCCCTCGCCAGTGTTAACGCTACCTAAAATCTAACTAGTTTACTTAACTTAACACTTCTATATACAAAGAATATTTACAAAAGTACCACTACTTAACTATTTACACTAGCACTTGTCGACCACCAACTTGTAAGCGTTCCGGGAACTTAACACGTCTCCCTGAGCGAGTTCGTACCATCTCTTTTGCCGAAGTCAGTGTTACCTCATCGCCTGCGCCTTCCGAGGTACGCGCTAACATTTGCGGGGGTATCGAATCAGACTCGTCGCTGCCTTCAAACAAATATGCCGGCTTGAGTCTATCTATCGAAACTGTGGCCTCCCGGCCTCTAAGCTTAATTAGAAAAGTCTTTTCCGAGCAAGAAATAACTGGGAACGGTCCCTCGTAAGGGTTCTGAAGTGGACCTTTTAATGTATCCACCCTTACAAATACATGCGACGCAGTGGCTAAATCTTTAAAAACAAAAACCTTCTTACTACCGTGCTTTGATCCTGCCACTGGTCGCAATTCACGGAAATGTTCTCGAACTTGTCTTAACATTTCAACCGGTTCTATATTATTTCCCTTCTCGGATGTGAAAAATTCCGCTGGTATACGTAAATTTTCTCCATATACTAATTCTGCGACTGACGCACCTAAGTCTTCGCGATAGGCCGCTCTAATCCCTAATAAAACTATCGGTAACGCATCGGACCAACGATCATTGCTATAGCACTTGATCGCTGCTTTTAATTGTCTGTGGAAACGCTCCACTAACCCGTTAGCCGCAGGATGATACGCTGTCGTTCGTAAATGCGTTGTTCCTAATAAAGCGTTCAATCGCGTAAACAATTGCGACTCAAACTGTCTGCCCTGATCAGTGGTAACACGTACTGATGGCCCAAAACGTGCCACCCAACCCGCTAAGAACGCTCTCGCGACCGTCTCGGCCTCAATGTTTTCTATCGGGAAAACTTCCGGCCATCGCGTAAAACGGTCGACGCATGTTAAACAATGTCTGTTACCCCGCGAAATCGGCAACGGCCCTACTAGGTCGATATGGACATGTTCGAACCTAGAGGTGGGCAACGCAAAACTCCCGATAGGGCTAGATACGTGTCTAACTATTTTGGCTCGTTGACATTCGAGGCAACTACGGGCCCATTCGCGGCAATCTTTCTCCATCAACGGCCACACAAAACGCTCTTTCACAAGCTTTACCGAGGCTTTCATACCGGGATGTGACAAACCGTGAGCAGACATAAACGCTTGTCGCCGGAAAGGTTTCGTAACGAATGGTCTAACATCACCCGTAGAAATATCACAATATAGCCTTACAGTACTATCGACTAACCTAATTTTCTTTAATTGTAACGAGGTATCAGACGCCGTCAGTAGGCTTCTCAATTCTTCATCTGATTCCTGTGATCGGGCTAAATCCTCAAAATTTAGTGACACGACCACAGACTCAACTCTAGATAGAGCGTCTGCTACCTCGTTATCCGTTCCGCTAACGTGACGCAAATCAGTCGTAAATTGACTCACATAATCGAGGTACCGGAATTGTCGAGGTGTACATTTGTCTAATTTTTGGCGAAATGCGTACACCAGAGGTTTATGATCGGTGTATACTGTGAATGGCCTGCCCTCCACCGCGTGGCGGAAATTCTTAATGGCCGAATACACCGCTAATAATTCCCGGTCATAGGCGCTATATTTACGTTGCGCTGGTGATAAGGTCTTCGTGAAGAAAGCCAAAGGCTGCCACGAATCACCTTTCCTTTGCTGTAAAGTTGCACCTAGCGCGAAATCTGACGCATCCACCATAATCGCGAGCTGCGAACTGCTTGATGGATGCGCTAATAATGTGGCATTGACTAGCGCGTCTTTTAATTGTTGTAACGCGGCTTCTGCCTCGGGCGACCAACTGACTGGTGAATTACTTTTTATTTTCTTTCCCCTTAACAAGACATTGAGTGGGGCCTGCAACTTCGCGGCGTTGGGTACGAACCGCCGGTAAAAATTTACCATCCCTAGAAATCTACGCAGGTGTCTCACCGTACCGGGTTTTGGAAAATCTACAATAGCCTGCACTTTATCAGCTAAAGGTCTCGTACCATTTTCATCCACAGTATACCCGAGAAACCTGATCTTTTTCTCGGCAAATACGCATTTCCCTGGATTTATAATTATGCCATACTGGTTAAGGCGTGAGAAAAGGTGCTGTAGATGCTGCCTATGCTCTAACTCGTCTCTTGAGGCGACCAATATATCATCGATATACGCGTAGCAGAAATCAAGGCCTCTCAAGACAGTGTCAATGAATCTTTGAAAAGTCTGAACAGCGTTTCTCAAGCCAAACGGCATAACCACGTACTCGAACAATCCGAACGGCGTCGTTATCGCGGTCTTAGCTACATCGTCCGGATGCACCGGTATCTGGTGATATGCCCTAACTAAATCCAGCGTCGAAAATACAGTTTTTCCGTCTAACATCCGCGAAAAATCCTCGATATGCGGGATAGGATAGCGATCCGAAATCGTACGCGAGTTCACAGCGCGATAATCTCCGCAAGGCCTCCATTCGTTACCCTTCTTGGCTACCATATGTAATGCGGAAGCCCACTGGCTTTCCGAAGGACGAATGTGACCCTGAGCCATCAAGCTCTCGAATTCCGCCCTCGCGATTCGAAACATCTCCGGGGATAATCTGCGCGGTTTGCAAAATGTAGGCGGCCCCGGAGACGTATTGATATGGTGCTCTACGTCGTGTCTTACCGTACGAGTCACCGCTGTTGGGCGCGTGATGTCTGGGTACTCCGCAAGAAGCTGGTGATACGGCGAATCCCCGATGATGGTCTTCACCGACTCGATGTTTTCTCTGACCCTCCTTCCAACGGCGTACAACGAAGTTGTTTGGTCCAAGAGGCGTCGGCATCGAAGATCCACCAGCAACCCGTAGTGGCTGAGAAAGTCCGCTCCTATGATCGGTCTGGACACGTCAGCGATCACGAACTTCCAACTAAAAGCTTGACGAAGTCCCAGGTTGAGAACGAGAGTCCGTACTCCATAGGTCCCAATGACGGAACCGTTAGCCGCAAACATCTCGTACGATGTCTTCGTAAGTCGTCCCTTCACTCGCTTCCGAGGATACACACAGAGGTCCGAACCCAGTGTCAACCACGAACTGCTCTTTCGACCCCTGATCCACTACGAAGAGGCGGCTAGACTTCGCCCAGTCACTGATAGCCGCATTCAATGCTGATTCTCCGCGTTTCCCGACTCATAGTTGCAGGGAGGACGACACTTCGTGGATTTGTTCCCAAATACTCGGTGGTACCAGCAATGACCGTTCCTTGTAGGCGACATTCGACGCTTGCCGCTTCTCGACCCAGAGCGACGACGGGCTCCGCTGCCATACTGATCGCGCGAACGAGATCTCGAGAGCTCCGCGATCCGCTGCTCTAAGCTCTCTAACCTTTTTAGCAGAGCGTCATTCACCCTGTCCTGTGATACCACTGCCACTTGCGTTCTAGTTGCATTCTCATGAATGTGGTCCGCTATTTCGACCAGCTTAGCCAGACCAAGATCCGTCTGAGCCGTCACAATGGCTCGTGTCATTTCGGGCAAACGGCTAGACCACAACGTCCGTAAAAAATCTTCCGTCACAGTCGTGCCGGCCAGGCTCCTCATATGCCGTAGAAACTGGGATGGAGTCCGATCTCCCATTTCCTCTTGCTCCAGCAGCTGATGAATGCGCTGACTCTGAGACGCTGACAATCGGTGCACTAATTCCCGTTTCAATGTCTCGTACTTATCCGTCGTCGGAGGATTGTTAAAAATATCCTGCACCTCTAACGCATATTTCGGCTCTAATTGGGACATAATATAGTAAAACTTCATCGTATCCGACGTAACCCCGTTCAACACAAACTGCGCTTCTATTTGGTTGAACTAAACGCTGGGTTGCTCCGGCCAAAACGGTGGAACCCGAATACCAACACGGCTTACCTCAGGCGTCATGTCGGACCTGAGAACTGCAGCAGCACTTCAATTGTTTGTCACCGTTGCGTCACTTTCTGATGCCATTGTCTTTCACTATTTACGCGTACTGTCCAAAAAAAAACGAACTTCAACACACTTCAGAACCTGTGATCACGTCGGGGTCACCTCTTTAGCGAAAGGATGTGTTTCCAAAAATCACTTATTTTGCTTCTGAAGAAGGTGTTTTATTTTTTTGGTTGTCGCGTAGGCGTCTACAAGTCAACTCTATCAAGTCTTTTTTTTCCGCTACCACGAAAGCGCGCCGAACCTATTCATTCCTTCCCATTGGCCAATGCTCACGCTCCTTGACCAATGGGAAAATTCCAGCTCGGTCGCGCCCTCTATTCCCACCGTCGTGACGGTGACCTCGTGTCACTACCTTACGGAGAACGGTCTACTGGCCCAACTTGGCAACGCAGCGGAATTTCCCAGAGGCCCGAGTCGCTTGACCATTTGGCCCGCACGTTGTCAATCTCGCAATGCTTAGGCCTCTCGGAAATTCCGGACTTTATGACACCCGCCGTAGCTATTGAGACCCAAAAATAAAAGTCTTGAACAAAAGGAAACATGCATTGTTTGAAACAGCTAACGGAACAATCTTCTCAAAAATAGCTTTCTTTACGCACGTGTCTAAAAATCCTGCCAACCATCTGCACGCCAAATGTTCTTATTTGTACGTACTGCTGGCCGCTACAGTCGCGAAAAATCAAAACCCTTTTCTTTAAAATTTTAAGAAAACTCAACTTAACCGACTACGCAGACTCACAACACGCACCTCGCAATTTCTCATCCATGAGTGTTGCAGCTTGGCGTTTTCGAAGGCGTCCATAAGCGGTCCGCTCCGAAATTGTTTATGTTGAATTTTTTTGTTGCAACCAATTAGGAGTGATTTTGTTGCGAGGTATGTTCGTTGGAGCCCTACTATTCGCGCGATCATATATGTGTAGTGACGTGGTACTAGTGCACATCATATGAAAATACGAAAGTAACATCTATTTTTACGTACAAGCGCGAGCGCAAAACGGTAACGGATATCTCGGTGACGACGAAGAAGACATTGGCAGGAGACAGTTGGTTGCCCAACAGCGGAGTCAGTAGAGGTTATCTTACAGCGGGTCTTCGGATTTAAGGAGCAGCTCAAGTACCCGCCGTTCCAGGATCACTCCGCTCGGGGAGTGAAGCGATGCCTCGAGGATGGGAGAGGCTGTTGTAGTCCATCAAGCCGACTCAGAGAGGATGTTCTATGGGAGAACTACACCACAGTTGCACGGGAACGCACCGAATCATGGGAATCAACTGACGTCACGCGAGGAGGACTCTCTCGTTCCGCATTCCGAAAGAGAAGTCCCCAATGGAGAGGCGTACGAGCGCAACCATAGGCGTCGCATCATTAGCAGATGGTGGCGGAAGGAACCCGCAGGCTTTGAGGACTCTACGCCTCAGGATCATCGCCGTAAGAAGAGCCTCAGGGGGACCAAAGGGAGGCTGCTGCCAATCATCGTTGGATATCAATCTGTTGCTGTGACTTATTGACCACGAGATCATGCAACATGCGCGAGTCAATGAGGGGCATAGCGTAGAAGTGCTGCGTGGCAAGATCCTACGAGGCACGCTTCGACGCCGGTATCGAAAGATACCCGGTACCCTTTACAAACTCAAGGCGTGCGAAGCGTGGAAGCCTACTTTGCACACTCGTTCGGGTTTGGCCACGGCGTTACCGAATATTGCAATACTTATGTGTGTGAGTGTTTTTCTTCATCTCCATCCTCGCCCGGCTTCCACACATCTCTTCCTTACAGTATTATTATGCATATTTAGAATGTATACTTTTTCAGACCTAAAACGTCTTGCACATTCGAACCATACGTATCACGCACATACATATAAGAATCCTATTACAATGGAACTTCGATTATGACTTAAACAGTAGAACAATAAATAGTTTGCTGAAGAAGAAGCTAGTTATTAAAAGGGTGCTTCAAATTTGAATCTCGTGGTACTTTGGATGATCTAGGTTATAACAATTAAGTTACTAAAATTTCATTTTGTTGTTGAAATATTAAAGTAAACATATGCGATATAAAAAATTAAACTTTGATCTATAAAGAGAGAAGTTCGTAGAAGCGATGCGTACGTAATTCGCTGCATTTCATGTAAAGTGTATGGTTTTGATTTTGTGCTCACACTATGTTTGCAACTTGGAACACGAGTTCCTGAAACGACGCATTCTGACGCCGATTATGAAAAATCACCTTACGAACAATTTTGGTTATGGCGGAGATTATAATTGTAGAATAATAATTTAGTATGGATAAACTGACTGGCAGTTAAGAATTCTGAATTTAAAATACAATCGGTAATAAATAACAAAATTTTAGTCAGAGTTTTATAGATATTAGTATTTTTTGTGGTATTCCGTGCTCATAAATTATGGTACTGACAGTTTTGTTGCCGTTTTTGCGTCCTGATCTGGTAATGAAATTGCCTTGTTAAAATTTTGTTAAACTATCTTGTAATGTTAATATATATTTGTTTCCTTACTTGTTTCTGTTAACAGCTCTACAATATCTAACGCTATGTTTTCAAAAGGCTTAGTCTCGATGTGTCTGATATTATCATTGTAGTTTTGTTTCTTTTTCCTAATTTATTTTTTTGACAGAAACATCATTTTTTACTAAAATCTTCTTATCGTTGTTCATCCCCTTCCATGTATAATTTTGTTGTATCTAGCACTAATTTTGTATAGTGCGAAACTTGCGATAATGTCCTGCCAATCCTAAAAATGATTGCAATTGCAATTCTTTTAGGTTTTTAGGTACAGAATATTCCTTTACGGCATCTAGCTTCTGCAGATCGGGTTTAATTCCCTTTGACGTAATTATATGTCCTAAGAATTAAACTGTGGCGGCGACAGGCCGGCGCCACGTCCCTGTCAATTGTTTAGTTTAAGATTGGAATGCGTCTGAATGAATGAGCGTCTGTTAGCGTGAGGTATGATTTCGGCAGGATGTTTGGAAGAGCGCATCGAGTGTCGCGTAAGGGTACGACTGATTAGTTTAGAGTGAGAGCGAATCCGTGAGAGAGAAAAAGAATGAGTGTTGGGAGTGTGTGAGCGCGTGTGAGATTATAAGAAGGTTTCGAATGGGGTCTGATTGATCCAGAACGCGAGAACAGAGTGAACCTCGAGCACGGTTACGCGGTCGTCGCGAGACCCGGTATAGCGTAAATAAAAACTGATTTTAACTGAGATTCGGGCGTTGAATGTACCCACTCTCAATATCCAGTCACCTCCACAAAACCTACTGATTTGTACCGGGTACCGGGTATCTTGAGTAGCCATGTGATACGCGGGTAGTAAAAATTACCCGGCTACCCAGGTAATTATAAGATATCTGAAAATAGTCGAACATCTCAGTTCAAGATTCAACTTTTTTTTAAGAATTTTCACCTAACCATGATATTGATTGAAAAAACCTACGAAATTCAATATCGTATTGCTTTGTTAACACGTTATGACTTGTACGTAAAATGTATTTCAATTTTTAATAAAAATATGAAAAACGCAAAATTCGAAGTTGTTCACGTTTACACTAAAAATTCTTCTATACAGGGTGTAACAAAAATGTCGCAGTTCCTTAAAAGGGGTGATTCAGGGGGTTATTTGAAACAACTTTTTCCTTAGCGAAAATGTAAGATGAGGCTTCGTTAACGAGTTATTAATGAAAAACACCGGCCAATGAGAGCACGAGTTTGCCGTCCGAGCGACTGCGGTAGCGTTGGGTACGCGCTGGGCGCTACGGTTGTACTCCGAACAAGAAAGTCGGCATGCGTCGAAGGAAATAGCATTAGTATGAAAATATTTGCATAACGTATAAACGAAAAAGCAATGCAACAAAAGAAATGAACGGAGACTTGGAGAATTAACGTTGAAGATAGAAACGTTGAAAGTAGTCTGCGTTAGATTTAAAAAATAATAATCATTAATGAATTAAATGCAATTCATCTGTAGTTTGTAAATCTGTGTCACTGGGTCACTGTACCGATACTGGTCATCGACCGTCGAAATGGTTTATGGTAGGGTAGAATTTTTCCAAGGAAGCTCCTTGTACCCCCCACGTAGTTTAAGCACCTCAGACCTTCCTTGTTCGGACATTCCGAGATCATGTCTCCTTCGAAACCAAAGCAATAAAGCCATAAATTACCTAAACGCGTGCCCTAGCATAAACCATTTCGACGGTCGATGACCAGGATCGGTACAGTGACCCAGTGACACAGGTTTACAAACTACAGGTGAAGTTTGTCCTCTTCTTCCTTTATTTTTCGTTGTATTGCTTTTTCGTTTATACGTTATGCGAATAAAAGATTTACATATTCGTATTTTTACGTTGCACATAGTTTTCCTCGATTTTAAGTAATTATTCACTTCAAGTGATAAACAAAAAAAGGACTCGGTATTATTTATTATGTCGCTTTCAGTTTTCATACTAATGCTATTTTCTTCGATGTATGACGACTTTCTTGTTCGGAGTACAACTGTAGCATCTAGCGCGCGTACCCAACGCTACCGCGGTCGCTCGGGCGGCAAACTCGCGCTCTCATTGGCCGGTGTTTTTCGTTAATAACTCGTTAACGAAGCCTCATCTTACATTTTCGCTAAGGAAAAAGCTGTTTCAAATCACCCCCTGAATCACCCCTTTTAAGGAACTGCGACATTTTTGTTACACCCTGTATACTTAGACATACTTTTATATAAAGCAATAAAAGCACTGATAATTTGCATTTTTCTTACTCTTATCAAGAGACATTTAAATGATTATCATTTAAATGAGTATCTCATTACCCCCCGCCTCATTTTTGTTTGTAAACAAAAAGTACATGGATATCTCAAGGGTACCCAGATACTCGATTATCTCATAAAATAACAGCTCTACTAAGAATATGAATTCTTTACGTAAAAATGCACATTTCTCCCGTTGGAGTTTCAAGTTATAGCTTCTTAATCTTTCAAATATCTTTTTTAGGCGTCGATTATGCTCTTTTAGGCTGGTACCATGAATTACTACGTCATGGAGATATATAAAGCAATCTGGCCCTAATAGACAAATACACACGGTATTCATCATTCGTTGGAAAGTTTCGAGTGCATTTTAAGATCTACTAACAGTGGAGCCATGGGCTTGTGCTGTGCTCTATTGTGCCTTCCTCTAACATTTATTTAACCTGCTTATCTATCTCGCGTTTAAGGGTATTTTATGTATAACTACTTTAGATATTGTTAATTTATCTCTTGGTAAATGAAAACCGCCGAAATATTTTTTACGTATTTCTTCGATGGTATTTTTTTCTCCAGATTTAAGTGATCCAGTTGCTTCTGTTCGATGGTTCTATCCAGGCGTTACATCAGCGATTTGCTCATGGCCGCGGATTGTATGTGCCTCGTGTTAGTCTGGAATGCTGATTTCCGGGATGTTTGATAATGTTACTTGCGGTAATTTTATCGTCTTCGATTCCTCTGTTAGATTCACAATTTTCGCGATATAGTTCTACCTTATTTTTATTCTACAGGACATTCTCCTAAAATTATTCCTTCGGTTAATTCTTGTTTTCCTATTATTCTTTCACCTATGCTATCTGTTATTATTGTTACAACTGTTTGTACCTTTGAGAGTAAAATTGCTTCGTTTGCTTTTGGGATGGTTTTCAATAATTTTTCATTTAATCGTTACCTTGCCTGTACAATAGTTTAGTGTTATTTAATTTTGTTTCAAGAAATCTATTCCTATGATTCCGTCGACTTCCGCTTATAGATTATCTGCTATTAAATACAGTGTCTGCTTAATTTACTTATCTTTTGCGTGAAATGTTACTTTTACCTACCTTGCTGTAGTAATATTACTTTCTAAGAATTCTAATAGTAGTTGTACAGCTTTTTCTATCTTCATATTTGGTTTTAATGCTTTTAGTGATACGGAAGACTTCTGCGTCGATATCTATCATCATAGTAGCACGATTTTTCCGCAATTCACTTATTTTTACTTCAGTTTTAATCGGATGTGTACATCTTTTACGCGTTAGTGAATATATTTCGACTACTCGAACTTGCGGGTCGCGGTTTTGCAATTCGTTTCATCTCCTAGCAACAGGTAGAAGCTGTTCGTCTGAATTTCGCTAAACTGATCTTGCTACTCTGGTTGTGCTTGTGTTAATGCTAACGTTTGTGATAGTGCTAGTGCTAGTGCTAACGCTAGGATTGTTCGAAGTTGAAACGTTACTAGTCCCTATCGGCGTAATACATATAGGATGCTCTAGCATATTCTACGCAATTTTGTACCTTCCAGTATTCCTGTGTTATGCATCCTGTGTTATGATACAGTAACCTTCTAGACTCTAACATCAACCTCCGATCCAACCTTTCTATTACAGTTATGCTATGTGGAATCGCCACCGCCCCAACAAGAGTGTATTTTTAATTCTGTTGAAAATGTTCAGTTTTATTTATGGATTTTCGTTTTGTTCAAAATTAAAAACATCTAAAGGGTCTCCAATTTATTTCTTGAAACCATTTTACATTTAATAAGATACCTTGTATAATGGTCATTGGTGAAAACGCAATTATTTCGTATATCCACTAGAAAATCGCAGAGGGCGCTCGAAAACTAGTGGTTTCTCGAGAAGTTTGTATTTCAGAACATGGTTCACCAACGTCCATTGTATGTCATGTCTATCCTGTATTACTCGTTTGTGGCATAAATAAGAAGTAAAATCTAAAAAATTAGCATATTTCATATTGTTATACCATGTTAAGAAAATCCTTTTAGAATGCAGAAGTACAATTGTACTTCTACTCAATAATTATTTAAGTATATTCTTAAATAGTTATATTTTATTTATGCGAATCTACTAATTGAAGTAACTGAAGAATCTAGTAATCATTCAATATTTAAACAACTTTGGATGAGTTTTCATTCACAAATTACTTATTGCCTAACCTATATTGAAATAACACATGTAGGGAAAAAAATAATTCTTTTATTACATTTTGGTGTAAGTAATTCAAGTCGATTTTGCAATTAAAATATAAAATAGGACCTACCTATACTCGGTAAATAAAACGTGCAATATCTAGAGTACAGTATTTCATGTGATCCGACAGTATTTAGAACATAATATTTAGGGTACTGTAATGTAAACCTGAGGATGGTAATTGGCACATAATAATTGGTTCCGTCCATTTTTATAGCACACAGTATTGGTGCATAAAATTCTTTTGTATTTTTATTAATATTTAGTTTTTCTAATATTTTAGTTACGAAAAAATTCTTATCAGTAGGAAAAGTATTGAATTTAATGTAAATACGTTGAGAAGTACGATAAAATTAAATAGTACTGTTTAATTCAATCAAAACTCAAATAGGTAGCCTTAACTGGGACAATAATTGGTACTGTTTAGAGTTGTTAAACTTGCGCCTGTGTCAGCACAAGAGTAAAAGAGGTCACTCACTCGCACCAATTAATTTCGCCTTTCATCAATATGTAGCTATAACCGTTTTAGCCGAAAGTACGCATGAGATTAAGCGGGATCTATCCACTGTGACCAATTAGATTCGCATACTTTACAGATGCAAGTTCTCAACAGTACATATACTGTACACTTGCATTTTCTTTTTAAAATACGTACAACCTTCTTCTATATGATTTAAAATTTTCTTGTAATTTATATTATAATATTTTAACCTTGCTATATAATACTATACCTAACTATTTAATTTTACTTCAAATTCTGAATTTCAGATCACTTTCCGCTACTAGTTGAGCTAGAAATGACGCCAACGGTGGGAACAAGCAACGGATTGATCTCGCGCAGGTAGCAGCCGCCACGACCTAGGCCGAAATAATAAATAAGGAAATATTAAATAATGATAATAAGGAAAAACTCCATCACATTCTCCCGAACTTCTGGCTCTAGCAATACCACAAGCAGTTAACGACTGCTCTTATAGAGAAAAGTAGGAACAAACTCCATATTGCCGCACATTCGAAGAAATATCTAATTATCGATCGATTATCGAAGAGCTGGTGACAGAAACGACCCTTGTGAATTGAATCTTGACCATTTTCGTATTTTTCGTGTTTTGGTCTTAGGGAGAGCAAAAAGTTTCGTTTTTTTTTTTATCCAATTGGAATTTATCAAGTTCTGCAATTTTCTTTAAATTGAAAAAAGAGCTTCTGTTTCAATTTGTTTTAATTGAAATTTACAAATATTACCTTTTTGAAACAAAATTAAAGAAGAATTGAAAAGCAAAAAAGAATCAAATAAGAATGGAAAAGAATTAAAGATGTAATTAAAAAAGAGAAGAATACTTTTTCAATTTATTCCTTTAAATTGAAATTTGTCCGTTTTTAGCTTTTTCTAGGTGAGCAGAAAAAGTCATTTTGTGGAGCATTTTTAATTTTTTTTTTTTTTTTTCATTTTTTCCTTTTGATAAGTTGTTTCAGGTCACATGTAAACGTAAATTTCTCTTTTAAGACATTGACGTCGGGAATTCTTTCAGTTAAAACATATTCAATGCTAAGTTATATTAACACTTTGAAGACTTGATTGAGACTTGACCGCCAGTATCAAATACATTTTATATTTTTACTTATTATACTCATCATCGGGAAATGGCAATTACTTTTTGGTATACGTATACTGGTCATAACATAAAACAACTACATTCATTTACATGTATTTCTGTCATTACCTAGCAAATCATAATTACTTCCTGAAGCAATGAATATACTTGTCATACCATAAAAAATTTCCATTTCTCCGTGATGAGAATACTCGTCATTGTTCAGGGGTAATTACTTCCGCGAATGGTATATTAGAATTACATTTTTGCTTAATATCTTACTATAGACCTGGCCCAGAATTGACCTAGTATAATAAGCAATATTTGAGAATTTTTAATAATGTTCTAAACTGGACCCATGAACTACACGGCTCCAGTCTAGAAATTTGAGAATTTCTTATTAATGTTATAGGCTTGATACTTGAATCTTCTTTCGAGACGAGACCTGCCCCAATCCGAACCATACCTAACTCATGTCTCACTCCTGATTCAGGCCTGACCCAGAGCTATCTAACGCTAAATGAGATATGTCATTTCGAGTCAGGGAGGCAAGTTTAGTATGAAGCTAAATCTGACGACTCCTAATGGTATAAAACTAAATTCAGTGTCTCGTATCCCGACATCAATTGTATCAACAAAATGTTCACCGTAACATATTGTATTTTTTATGGAATAGATTCCATTATATTACGAATTCTCTTTCGACCATTAAAATGTTTTCTTATGTTTAAACGATCGTAAAAAAGTCAAGGGTTATTTTGTTTTAAATATATTTTATTTTTGTTGCCAGCTCTTCACTTCTAATGACCAGGTGAAGGGAACGTTATTGTAATGCGTTTAGCCCATGTATAGTATAATGCATTTTTAAAAATCAATTCTCTCGCGCTAAAAATATTCTAACCTCTTCGCCATTGTAATATGTAGATACCTATTTTCCTACAAAAAAGAAAGACAAAATATTCCGAAATCTCTGTGATATCGACATTAATAATTGGAAGAATTTCAGATACCGACCCCTTAATGCAACCTTTCGCTGTTGCTCATGCACCATTGCGGGAAACCTCTCTGTGAAGTGAATGGTAAGCTGCGTGAATAGCAGTTTAGAAGTCTGTCGTTTCCGATTTGCAGCAAAACTGAAGTTTCACGAAAAAGTCGAATATTAAGGGCTTAACATACTATTTTTTAAATAAATATCTGAAGAAATTCTTACTTCTTAACATAGGTTTCATATGTACTGGGCGTGTTTCATGAGATGTTCTGTAGAAAATATTATTGTTAATGGATTCTATGAGTCATCTCTCGACACATTTCTGTTTCAAAAATCTCGTAGAAAGTATTGCTTTTAAGACATTCTATGAGCGATCTTTCGAGATATATTCCTGTTTCAGAAGTTTCGTGGAATGCATTGTTTTTAAGGCATTTTACGAGTTATCTTTCGAGACAAATAGTATTATTCAAGTTTATACAATAAAATTTCTTTCTAAACTGCTGCTCATGTGCTTTCGCGAAGTTGACTTTAAAAAACGAGCCTTAAGGGGTTGATTATTAGTCTATATTAGAAATTTCTAACCTCTTCCTAAATGCCATTACAACGTTCTCGAAGCCAACTTTTTTGATAAGAATGCTGCCATCCAATGAGAAATCGTATTTTTAAAGAAAAATTGTGAATTCACATTTAAAAAAAAAAAAAATGTGAAAACATAAAATACTATACTGGGCTGTGCGAAGTGATTGGAGTTGACTTAACAATTTCAATGCAAGTACAAATCTGTTCTTATTGGCCACGTATATATTAATGATAATATCATGTAAGAGAATAGACGATATCGTAGTGAGTGTATTTGCAGGTGTAAATGTAATGATAAATGTAACGACAGTCATCTATCATAGCATTGTATAAATTAAGTGACATTCACTTGTTTTTATTCTGAATTTTAATTTCAGGTAGGAATTTGTATCAATTTACTACTTGTTATTTCGGTTGCATTCAATTTAAACAGACTGGGGGGCGGAAATCAAAGAGAGAGAGACTCTACGTGGAAAAGTGACAAAAAAATTGGAATGCCTTTTTTTCATGGAGGACTTCGTTTTTAAGAAAATCGACTTTAAAGCTTGCGGAAGTATTGTTCGAGAGAAGTCTCTGGAAGAAGCATTGTCTTTAATATGTTCCGCGAGACTTCTTTGAATATGAAAATGGGAATCACTTTTCTGGCATGAGGAGGATATTCGTCATAACTAAAAAAATTGGCATTTATTCATAATTAATACTTTCGTCATTAGGATGTGGAAATTTCATAACGAATATGCTAGTCATAATACAAAACGCCGTCACTTCTTCATGACAAGTATATTCGTCACTAGAACATTGTACATTTCTCGCATAGCGAGTATAGTCATCTTAATAAAAGGGAAGCTCTTAGAAAGATACTAGTAGAAAGAAAGGTACTACAATTTCCGTTCCCATTTTGTACTATATATCAATTTATAATCAGTTTATTTCTCTTTTTAATTGGCTTTCGAATTGTGTACTTATTCCCTGTTTTTATTTTATACATATGTATACATATATACATTTTATTTTAGTTTCTTATGAGGGTCGTCTGAAAAGTTTTGAACCTAACATGGAAACAAGTATTTTTTCGGCCAAATGTAGTTTTATTTTTCAACATAACTTCCTTTTAAGTCAGTACACTTTTCCCAGCTATACTCTAACGTTTTTAACCCTTCCAAGTAGTAGTTCGCGTCTTGCTCCGCAAAATAGGCATTTACGTATGCGATGACCTCCTCGTTCGATGAAAATTTCTGTCCTGCAAGCAAAACTTTAAGCTTAGGAAACAGGAAAAAGTCGTTGGGGACTAGATCTGATGAATACGGTGGGTGGTCAACCAATTTGAAGTGCAATTCATGAATTTTGGCCGTGGTGACCGCTGAAGTGTGAACAGGCTTGATGGAACAGCACTTTCTTCTTCTACAAATGCGGCCGTTTTTTTGCAATTTCCGCATTCAGCTTATCAAGTAATGATGCGTAATACGCTCTTGTTATTGTTTTACGTTTTTCAAGATCGTCGATGAATAGAATTCCGTGACTATCCAAAAAAGCAGTCGTCATCACCTTCCCGGCTGATGGAACCGTCTTCGTCTTTTTCGGAGCAGGTTCACCCCTTGTAGTTCACTGTTTTGATTGTTCTTTTGTCTCAGGAGTATAGTGATGGATCCAGATTTCATCGACAGTAATGAATCGACGCAAAAAATTTGACTCATTTCGCTTAAACAACTCCAATAGGGCCTTGAACATATTCATTCATATGCGTTTTTGGTCCGAAGTGAGCAAGCGCGACAACCCAACGGACGGATAGTTTACGCATGTCCACTTCTTCAGTCAATATATGACAAATGCATTCTTTCGATATACACAGAGCCTCTGCTATCTCTCTAACCCTGATTCGACGGTCGTTCAATACCATTTGACGAACATTTTCGATGTTGTCAGGAGTGATTGCAGTTTTTGGCCATCCCAAACGCTTATCATCAGCCAAGCTGGTACGACCACGATGACAAATGATGGGGCGGAGTCGCCGTAAAGAGTGTCCAACTCGGTTTTGATTTGCCTTTCAAATGCAAAAATTTTATCACGGCACGATATTCGATTCTTTCCATTTTTATAAAAATACTGACATGGACTGACACAAACGATTGTCAAGCAACAACTGCGCGTCCAAAATGCCTGAAATTTTCATAGGCATCTTACAACGCATATACCATTGTAGTACCAGAATAGTTTTAAAAAGTAACGCCACTTTATGTTGAGGCGCAATATTTTTCAGACGACCTACGTATATATATTTTTATAAATTTTACAAAATTTTGCAGAAACATTTCCAATCTGAGTAAAAGCAGCAGAGAAAGAGAATTTTATTATGAATAATAATTTTAGTACTAAAATATTAAATTTATTTACAGATACAATATTTTTATATTTTTTACACATTTTATCTGACTTTTTGTTAAAATATTTAAACAATAGAATTAAACAGTAGGATTTTTTGTGGTACTATGAAATTTATAGAAATTTTTTTAAATTTTAGTCAATATTCAAAACTGAAATAAATTTTTAACCCCTTTGATTGCCGATTATGTGATAATTAGTAATTATTGAACATAAAATTAAATAGCGTAGCACTCAGCGTTTTACTATGTCTGACTACTTTTCAAGTTAAAACGGCACTAGCAAAGCATTAATTTTTAGTGTATATAATACATGTGCTAAACGTATAATAGACTTTTGTTATAAATATTTATAATATATTTTCAACGATAAAACAGCAACTGAATTAAACAAGTAGTAAATTAGTTCGTTTATTAAAGTATGTATGTATTAAATGTTGTATAAAATAGATTAATACAGTATAGTTTTAAGTGAGGACGGCAGAAATTGTAGTCTACGTACATGCATTCAGTAACTGTACGAAAGAAATCTCGTGAAATGCATTACAAGCAATGCTTTTTAGAGAATTTCTTTCGGAACTTGAGTAGTGAACCTATTAGTATTGTTTTGAAAAAAGTCTCGTGGAAACTAATAGAAGCAATGCATTCCAAATGATTTCTCTTAAAATACGACCTTCACTCTTCTTGTTTCGAAAGATATCTCGCGAAGGGGTAAGGATTAAAGATTAAGAGACAGTGCTTTCTACGAGACTTCTCTTGGAATACAAATGATAATGTCTTTCTATGCGTAAAAGTCTCATGGAATGCATTAGAGGCATTGCATTCTACGAGACTTCTTTAAGGACATCAAAAGTACCTATCTTTTTCTTTACAATTTTTGCCTCGAAAAAAAGCTTGTTGAATGCATTAGAAGCAATGCAATCCAAAGTACTCTTTCGCGACTCGAACAGATCTTATTTTCAGTGCCATGAAAAATGTCTCGTAACATTAGAAGTCATGCTTTCCACGATACTTCTGAGACGCAAATAGATCATGTTTGTTTTAACTAAATACAATGAAATATCTTTTGAAGTAGTAATGTTATGAAAAAGATATTTCTACAGAAGTTGCTTGTTATGGAAGTAGACATTCTCTAGCAGAAATATTTTTTCTATACGTAAAATAATCATGGCGATGTAAATATCAACTTTTTCTTTATGTAGAAGTCACTATTTTTTATTTCGGAATCTTATTCTGCGTCGAAACACGAACGATGTTACCGAAAACATTTCCTTGTGTCACCTCTATTTTTTAATATATTTAGAGGAACAACTAGTGAATTATTGATTTTTCAATCAATCTTAATTTGAATTCTGTCGATTTTAAAAGAAATGACCAGAGAGAAGTTGTTTATTCTATCCGCATAACGCTCTTGAAAATTTTTCATAAGTTTTTATTAACTTTCGCTTTCTACTGTTAATGACAATGATGAAAATTATAAAAAAAGTTACAGAGTTTTATGCGGAGAAACTAAACAATTTTTATCTCTTGCAATTTTTCTTTAAAATCAATAAGATTTAAGTTCAAGCAATTGAAAAATGAATAATATTGCAGTAATTTTTTTAAAGAAATTAAATCGATAGAAAATTCTGAAACAGTGCCAGAGCTTTAAGAGGGTACGATCAGATATGTCAGAGCGGCGACATTACCGACAAAATTAGGCAAAAACAGGGGTTTACGGCCTGACACTTTTCGTCCTTATATGAAATGATTTTAAACTGGGAATGGGTTCATTCGAAAGAAAACAGTTCAATGCAGCGCAGTCAACTCGCGATTTAACGAAATTCTACTGATATTTAGTAATACGAGTGTTGTAAAGTAGAGCAAAAATCTACCATTGACAGCTATGGAAATTTAAGCATTTTTATGTAATTTAGAGAGTGTTTTGAACGAAATCGCGAGTTGACTGCGCTGCGTTATACTTTTTTATATCGAATGAACCCTTTCCCAGTTCAAAATGTTCTCATACAAGGACGAAAAGTGTCAGGCCGTAAAACCATACCACAGTATTCCTTTTGGCTCGAATATCGATAAAACGGAGCAAAAAATGTGACAAACTTAGTTGGGCTTTTGCGAACCAGGCGGCGCCTAATTTGAAAGACTGCCGATGTGGAATCGGAATCTGTGATACCCAAATTAACGATGCGAGTTACTGAAAATTTCCCCCTCCACTACACACACCACCTTAGGAGTCGCGTGTACGTGAGCTCGGCGCTTCGGGCCACTCCGGCCATATTCAAAAAGTCAAAAGAGAACGCAAGTGTAAAGTGAACCTTAGTCTCTCGCTCTTTAAATACTGTCCCAGTTGCCAACAAACGACACAAACCGCGCGCGATATTTTCATTTGCCCAGACATATTTACGAAAGCCCGAGAAGACAAGAATACGGAGCCCGTCTTTTGCTATCATGCAGGTTCAAATCTGTGACTTTTTTATTTTATACATAATTTTTAGTAGCTTTTTAACTTTAGAATTCCTCGCTTCATACATTACTTCATTTATAAAATACTGTAGAAAATATAATTCATATTTTAGCCACACAGATAGCCATAAAACACAGTTGCATCGTTCTCATTTTTTTACAACCAGTCTTTTATGGAATGAAATAATAATTTGAGTCATAATAATATAAAATCAAATTTATATAAAGATTGGAATTGTATATTAAAATTACTTGTAAAATAAAAAACAAGTTGCAGGTTTGAACGGGATCCGAACTCGATCAATGGTAAAGACATAGATGACAGGTATAGGATCCGTGCATCTTGACGTTCATTTCATTACGGTTACGAGGTGAGATTGTGAGATCCTATACACGTCTGATGTCAGTTACATTGTGTATAATGAAGAAATAAATGCAGTAGATCACATGTATGTATATTCAAAACAGTCGTGTGCGTTTGGATACACCACGAGACATGCATAGGGAATTGCAATATCTCAATACCGTCGATTAGCTGTTGCGATTTCGAGTAACACTCGGTCATGTTCGGCTCGTGTCGCATATCGCATCGCTCGCTCCTAACCTAGCGCGTTACCACTTATGTATACATACAGGGTGTCCCGCGTAACACACAAAAAAAAACACAAAATTAAAAAAGTGTTTACATGTCATTTGCATGGTATAAGGGGGGAAATTTATTGGCTATAACAAATTATCTTTTAGATTATTATTTTCAAAGATATGATAATCAAGTTTAGTTTTTCAAATAGAACTATATACTATTTTTCAAATCATTTTGTAGTACGTTTCAAGATAAATTTAACGACATAGAAATTATGTATCTATTTTCAAATGGTTTTCGAGATATTGGATACGAAAGTTTAGTGTTTTTCAGCACAGGAAAACCTGCTCGAGTAGAGAGCACCGGAGGAAATCTCGCCTACGCGTCAAGTGCCACATGCCATACATTGTTCCTTGAAACCAATACGGGAGGGTCTGCTGCAGGAACAGTAGGCCCAAATTCTGGAAATGGTTTTCCTGTGAACCTGACTATCATATCTTTGAAAATAATAATTTGAAAGATAATTTCATCTAGCCAATAGATTTTTTCCTGTATATGTGTAGATACAGTAATGTTGCCGACGAGAGCTGTTTCGTCTACGCGGACGAGAGCCGCGGTCTATCCCCACTACCTCGTATGATGTGTGCATCCGTGTAACCAATTCTTGGAACCATCGCGTACGAACTCGATACCCCAGAACAAGGCGGCCATAAAAAACAAAGATAGCATTAAGGATTTAAATAGGAAAAGTTGAAGTTTCTTATTCGTAAACAGATTTTCACGCACGTAACACCAGTAAATTCCTTGTGCTCTCCCGATGAAAACGATATTAAACACGAAAGGATTCCGATTATTTATAACATACATAAAACTTGATTTATAGAAAGAAAGGTCATGCTCATTTACGTATACAGTAATGCTACAGACGAGAGCCGTGCTCGGGTCTCGTAACGGCTCTTGTTCGTGCGAACGAAACGGCCCTCGATCGTATTATTACTGTATTTAGAATCCAACGATCCTAACCACACCTAACTCAAAATATACATACACACATACATATATATATATTAATATTTCTATTTAAAATTGGTTTGAGTTTCATTAGTATCTACTTATACAGTATGTCCCACGAAATACTGGACAGTCGATTATTTCGTAACCTGTTAAAGATACCAAAAAAGTTTTTATATGAAATTGAATGGCAAGAGGGGGCTGATTTATTGGCCATAACAATTTTTTTTTATCATTATTGTTTACAGAGATATGAAAGTTAAGTTTGGTTTTTTAAATGGGATTATATATCTTTTGTTTGATTAATAGATAGTACGATTCAAGACGAATTCAGCAAACATTAATGTATACATCTTTTTTCAAATAGTTTTTAAGATATTACGCATAAAAGTTTACTGATTTTCGGTGGAAGATTTAGGCCTGCCGTTCCTACCACAGTCTCTTCGTATCAGTTTCAAGAGGCACGGTTTAACACGTTCGACGCGCGACAGGGTAGATCTATCGAGTTGAGCCCGTTTCCCCGGAGAATTATTGACCCGGCGGTGCTGCCGCGCGCTAGCATACAATCGGACAAACCTTTTTCGACCACTTTTTTACCCCCGCACGCAACGTGTTAACCCGTAGCATCTTAAGTGTGGTCGAGAGTCGAGACTCCCTACTGTGCTTCCTGGCTCGCAGATTTTCTTCCACTGAAAATCAGTAAACTTTTACGCGTAATATCTTAAAAACTATTTGAAAAAAGGTGTATACATTAATGTTTGCTGAATTCGTCTTGAAACGTACTATCTATTGATAAAAAAATATATATATAATCCCATTTAAAAAACCAAACTTAACTTTCATATCTCTGTAAACAATAATGATAAAAAAAAGTGTTACGGCCAATAAATCAGCCCCCTCTTGCCATTCAATTTCATATAAAAACTTTTTTCGTATCTTTAATAGGTTAGCAAATAATCGACTGTCCAGGATTTCGTGGGACATACTGTATATGTAAAATAATATATACTTCTATATTCTATATATTCTATGTATATATAAAAAGGATGAATAATATCTAGCGAAATAATAAATCGGAAAACGGACAAGTAAGCTCTTTCTACAAATTAAGTTATTAAGTATCTTTATTATAAATAATCGGAATCATGTCGTATGTGATATCATTTTCTTCGGAAGAGCACAAGGAATCGATTGGTGTTACTTACGTGAAAATCCGTTTGCAAATAAGAAACTTCAATTTTTCCTATTCTTAATCCCTAATGCTATACTTGTCTTTTGTAACGTCATTGATTTCGGGCATCGAGCTTGAGCATAGACAGTCGAGCGAAACCCTTTTTTTGCTTCTTCGGTCGTGCATCAATTATCTTGGCGACCGAGAGTAAAGGAAGCCAAATCGACTACCAGTCACGGACGAGAGCCGCGACCAGACCCAAGCGCGGTTCTCGTCCGTAACATTACTGTATATGTATACGTATACTTATGTACACGCACACATATGCGTGATCTTCATATTAATATAAAAACTATATTTGGAAAAAGTGTCTATCTCGAGAAAGGCATCGACGTGGGCAAACAATGAATAATATGAATGTAGTGGTGTTTAGAATGTGACACTTGTAAAAGTTATACACATACAAATAACATGTGTCGTTTTATAAATACCACTACATTCACACGATTCAGTGCTATATTGAATCACAGAAAATATCTTAGCAATCGGAAACATCGCGCGTGGCTCGTGCCGCTTGCAGGGATTTGAACAGTTGAATATGGCGTTTCAAGAGTGATAGAGTAAGACTCATATTCGCACTCTCTCTACTTTCCGCAAATGTCCGAAGTCGGTCGCGAAGCGTCGAGTTCACGTACACATAGCTCGTATAGTAGTGTGTGCAGTAGAGGGGGAAATTTTCTAAGCTACCTCCCGAATTCGAAATCATAGAAAGGCTCCATCTTGCGTTCATCAAGCAGCCACGTGTCTGTGGATAATACTATTTCTGTAACGAAAACTGTAATAGCAGATACCGACCTGGCAATTTCGAAATGTCACGTGACTACCGTACCCCCTTAAGGGAGTAGACTAGGATATGGCAGAGAGATGACATTACCGACAAAATTTAGAAAAGATATAAGTTTACGTGAGCTAACTTTTCGTTCTTATATGAGAAGCTTTTGAGTTGAGAAGGGGTTCATTCGAAAGAAAAAAATTCAATGTAGTGCAGTTAACTCGTGATTTAACGAGATACTGCTGATAATTAGTAATACGAGTGTTTCAAAGTAGAGTAGAAACTCACAGTTGTGGAATCCAAGCAATTATATCTAATTTAGAGAGAGTTTTCAACGAAATCACGAGTTGACTGCGCTCCATTGAACTTTCTACTTTTGAACGAATCCTTTCCCAGCTCAAAAGCTTCCTACATATATTTTAAAGTTGTGTATGTATCTTGTTTCAGAATCATGTCATTAATGTCAAATCTCGCTTGTTTAATTTGAAGAAATTGTACATGATGCAAATAGCTTCTACATTGCATTAGTGATTCAGCAATCGATATATTTTTATTTGATACATACATGCGAATGAAATTCTTTCTTATTATATCAGAAATTTCTCGAATTTTTATTAATGAGTCGTTGTAGATATCATTACCGGCAAAGTGTAAATGTATAGCGATACAGATAAATCGATTACGGGGTATAACATTCTTAAAATATGGTACTTCTATGCTTTTATCTTTTGTCCAATAACTCTGAATAGTGGGCTTAGGAACTAAACTCATTAAAATGTTTAAAGCAATAAATACTTTTAGCTCATCATTTATAACTGGTACAAAATCTGTGTTCGTTGCTCCATATGTATTTGTTTCCGAGATTATTTTTCTAACTAGTTCTTCATTAAAAAATAATTCAAAGACTTCCCTTCTCGATAGATCTTGTGTATTTACAGTTACAGTACTGACGCCTGAAAAATTATGTACAATCGGTGTATGATTTTGGCAAAATCGGCAAAATTGACAAAATCTCTATTTACAAAACTAACACGTTGGTCATCTTCGCTATCATCACTTGATGAAATACAAATACGCAAGATACGTCTTCGAGTATATTGTATTTCTACGCTTGATTCCGAATCGTCAAAATAGTCAGAATCCATTGGGACAACTCAATTTTATTTTAAATTATAAAATTAGGTTATTTTTTAAATTTAGATTTAGATTGACATTATTTACTCTTAAGGGCAGTTAGAAAGATCTACGCAACTATTAATAAAAGTAAAATTTGTTAATAATGCAATGAAAACAGCTCAAATACTCACAGATTAATATAAAATCGATTGATATAAAATGTGATAAAAGAAAGTCGCGGCTCGCGGAATAGTCTGTGCTCGGTGATACAAGACGATTGTCTTGCACGGAATATTCCGCTTATGGATGCAAATGGGTTAAATATCTTAAAAAATATAGGTTATACAAAGAAATGTTTTTTCTGTTCCCATTTCTAGGTGGAATACATACTTACAAAAAAAGTTGACCTTGCAATCTCCCCAACTATTTCATTAAAAAAAAAAAAAAGTATTTCTGCTACATTATGTTTCCCTCCATAACAAGCAACTTTTGTAAACACATTTATTTCATAACATTATTTCTTTAAAAGATATGTCACTGTATTTAGGCAAAACAAGCACCCTCCTTTTGTATCTCAGGAAATGTTATGCGAAGCATTATTTCTAATACGTTTCACGAGACTTCTTTCAAGGCATTCAAATAAATTTATTGTTCAAGTCCCGAAAGAAGTCCTCTAGAAAGCATTGCATCTAATGCGTTTTATGAGACTTTTCTGACATAAATAGTATACATCTAGCATGCGTGTACTGTACAATGATCATCATACACGATCCTTTTCCCTGTTTTAATTCCATGTTGTACATTATGTTCTACAAAAGACTCTAATTTCAATTATTTGTAAATATATATATTTAACTATTTTTAATCAACAAGTCTATATTTATTATTACTATTATTATATTACTTTACAAGAAATTCTTTCGACAGATCGACAATTTAAATATTCAACATGGTCTTCTTTCTAAATTATATATATAGAATATATTGTAAAAATCAATTGTAAATTATAATTATGTCTCTAATAACATGAAATTTCTTAATGGAATTTGGAATTATTATTTATTGTCAAGTTAGAGGAATTTTAGGTTAGTAGAATTAGAAAAAGCATTTTTGTTCTTACAATTAATTTGGTTTGAAATTTTTCGAACCTCAAAAATTTTTGTGTTTATGAGCCAAAAATATTGTACGATTTTGATACATTGATGTCGAGTATTTTTCAAAAATGAAAATAGTTTGGCGACCAGACTTAGACTGACCCTGATTATGCAAGTTGCATAGTTTGAATCGATGTGTTCTTGTGGTTAACATGTCAGTATGTTTATTATACGATGAATTAAATATTAATATTTGTGATGTCATTTCAATTAAAATTAAAAAACATCTAGCCCAAAATTCATCCAAATTGAAAGTAAGAAAATACCTAACACTAATACTAATACCTAATACTAATAATACTTCTTCAACTCACGCATTTAATCCAAACTGAAGTTAAGGAAAAAGCTGGCTTAGATCTAAAACAGATTCAAATCTAATTCAAGTCTAGCCCAAAATTCATTGAACCTGAAAATTTCAAAAACCTAACCCAAATTTAAACCTAAACTTTTAAAAAACTCAAATCTAGTTTAGATCAAGTCCAACATTTTTTTAATTTGAAATTTAACAGAAGCCTATCGTAAACCTTATCCAAAAAAACAAATCTAATTTAAATCTAGTCCTAAATTAATCCAAATTTAAATTAACTTAAAATAACTTTAAAACACGTGTCAAATTTATTGGAGAATTCGTAAGAAAAACTTTCTTTGAAATTTCTATTTATTTCTTTCATACAATTATTTTTTTCATAATTATTAAAAAAGAAAAAAGAAAAAATGGATTCATTTATTTAAATTACTTTATAAATAACATCTTCCTTATCCTGCGTCGTCACAATTTCCATTTTCACTGGACAATGTAGCCAATAGCTTAAAAGTGCCTCAGAATAACCAATTAAAAAATACATTTTGCCAGGCGACACTCGGCGAACGACGATTCCGGCGATCCTGATGAGGTTATGTTGTCGCTTGATGATTATTTCGCTGACGAAGAGGCCGTGCCACGTTCCTGTTATGAATCTTCGGATGAATATGTCTTCTAATGCGGTTTCTGCTGGCCTGTTGCCGTCTTGTACGTTTGCTGGAAAATATAATGGTCGGATATTAATCCTAAAATATTTTTAAAAAATTCTCTAAAAATATTTTATTACAAATCTCTAAAAATAGTTTCAGTGAATTTTCTGGGGTGCGTCACGTCTCGAGATATATGGGTTAAATTGCAAAAATTTATATGCCTCTAAAGGGCCTGCCCATAAAGCTACTCTATTGAAGCAATTAACTTTGCAGCAATTACAAGAAGGCGAAGATATCCGACAGCATATAAACAAATCTTTGATGGAATAGATAAACTGGCTGCGATGGGAGTAGAAATAAATCCAGATCAACTCAGTATAATGTTATTATATAGTCTTGCACAGAGTTTCGAAAATTTTCGATGTGCTATTGAATCTAGAGATGAATTACCCACAGCAGAGGCGTTAAAAATAAAGATTTTGGAAGAAAGCGAAGCTCGCAAGAAAAATCTTCATGATGGATTATCAGAAGCGATAGCAAGGTGGCGAAGATCAAAGGGAAGACTGCAGAACACTCCCATGAATAATAAATATGATAGAAACGACCGAAATAATATAATTAAGCGCAAAGTAAACTGGAAGATAAAGTGTTATAAGTGCCACAAAATAGGGCACAAGGCTACAGAATGTTGACAACGGGATACTGAATCAAAAGCGAAGGTAGCACAAGTGGAAGATGCATTTTTGGCAAGCAATGCTTTGAACAATGTTGCTCTCAATGTACATTCGGAGAAAAAAAATAATCGCTGGTGCCTAGACAGTAGTAGCACATCGTATGTATGTAGAGATAACAAGTTCAGGGATATTGTCAAAGTAAGATCTGGAAAATTGATGCTGGCCAGTGAATCTTCAGCTAATATTGATGCTAAAGGGACAGTGCAACTAATAACCAACAATGGAACTCCAGACAAGACAATTGAGCTACGAGAAACTTTGTTAGTTCCTGATCTCAGGATGAATTTAACGTCAATCGCTCGAATTACAAATCAGGGTTACGAAGTTGTGTTTCACAGGCATGGGGTAAAGGTAAAAAAATCTCTCAAGCCCAAGTTACAGTAGCAGCTGACCGTATTAGTGACTTGCACTATGTGAGAGAAGGAGACGAACAATCATGTGCGATGTTGACAAATAATGAAGAGACCTTGACACTGTGGCATGAGCGTCTGGGTCATGTAAATGTACGAGACCTCGTGCAAATGGTAAAGGAGAAAACAGTTTGTGACATCAACCTGAAAGGTAGGGAAAGTTTTTCTACCTGTGAGACTTGTGCCAAAGGTAAGATGACCGTGTTACCGTTTGCGAGTCGTGGCAGAAGGACCAATACAAGGTTAGAAATTGTACATGCCGATTTGTGTGGGCCAATGAGGGTGGATTCCAAAGGACGCGCCCGATTTTTTATTAGGTTTGTTAATGATTATTCCAGATGGTGTGAGGTGTATTTTCTTCGAAACAAGAGTGATGCCTTTTCTGTGTTTAAGCAATACAGTATGTCGAAAAACAGACAGGCGAGAAAATAAAGAACCTACAAACTGACAATGGTAGAGAGTGTTGTAATGCTGAGATCGATGGATTTCTGAAGTACCACGGAATTTGTCACCGGCTTACAGTCCCTCACACCCCCCAACAAGACGGGATAGCTGAGCGCAAAAATCGAACTCTAGTTGAGATGGCGAAGTGCCTTATGATACATGGTGATCTGCTAACATCATTTTGGGCAGAGGCAATCCATAGTGCAAATTATCTTCAGAATAGATGTGCATCAAAATCAATAGGAAGGAGAACGCCGTTTCAAGAGTGGACTGGGAAGATACCCAGCTTGCGGCATTTGAAGGTGATAAGCACAAAAGCCTATATTCTTGTTAAGTCTCTGGCGAAAGGAAAATTCGATGCCCGAGCCAAGACTGGTATTTTGACTGACTATTCTGAGATTACCAAGGGCTACAGACTGTGGGTGCCTTCGGAAAACAAGATACAGTAATGTTGCGGACGAGAGCCGTTTCGTCTACACGGACGAGAGCCGTGGTTTATCCCCACTACCTCGTTTGATACGTGCCGCCGAGAAACCAATTCTTGGAACCATCGCGTTCGAGCTCGACGCCCGAGAACAAGGACGTCATAAAAAACAACGATAGCATTAGGGATTTAAATAGGAAAAATTGAAGTTTCTTATTCGCAAACGGATTTTCACGCAAGTAACGCCAATCGATTCCTTGTGCTCTCCCGATTAAAATGATGTCAAACACGACATGATTCCGATTATTTTTAACAAAGATACATAAAACTTGGTTTGTAGAACGAAAGGTCATGCTCGTAAACAGACCCGGGCGCGACTCTCGTCCGCGAGTGGTAGTCGATTTTAAGCACGACCAGTCCCGAACGCTGCTCTCGTCCGTGAATGGTAGTCGATTCCAAGGCACGACTAGACCCGAGGCGCGACTCTCGCTCGCGAGTGGTAGTCGATTCGACGAACGCGGCTCTCGTCGTAGGGCTAACTCCCTATTATGTATTCCCTCATATTTTTGTGTTTAATTATTTAATGACTGAAATTATTAAGAAAATGAAAGCGTAATACAAAAAGTATGTATATAAGTTCCGTTTTAAATGTTTAGAAATTTTTATTTTTTTATTTTTAATATCTTCTTTCCGACATCGATTAAATATAATATACATAAATTCTGTTTATGTCATTTTTAGCTCGTAAAGAACTGATAGAAAAGTAACTTTGACGATTCTCCGTAACCGTCGCAGGGTTCCAACCTTTATTATTTAAATATCTTTATTATAAATAATAGGAATCATGTCGTATTTGATATCATTTTTATCGGGAGAGCACAAGGAATCGATTGGTGTTACTTGCGTGAAAATCTGTTTGCAAATAAGGAACTTCAATTTTTCCTATTAAATCCCTAATGCTATCCTTGTCTTTTCTGACGTCATTGATTTCGGGCATCGATCTCGAGCGAGACCCTTTTTTTTGCTTCTCCGGTCGTGTACCAATTATCTCGGCGACCGAGAGCAAAGGAAGCCGAATCGACTACCAGTCGCGGACGAGAGTCGCGACCAGACCCGAGAGCGGCTCTCGTCCGCAACATTACTGTAGTTCTAACCAGGGATGTGGAATTCCTGTCTGAGGGTAAGGATGTCCCTCTCAAACCAGAGGTGAACACACAAGATGACCCTCTCGACTCACCTTCTGAGGAGGTCGAAATCATTCCGGCCCCTATTTTCTCTGCAGTAGATGGTGCGATTGTCCAATCAGGGGATGAAGTGCAAAGAGCGCCGGGAAGGCCGCGAATAATACGCATTGGGAACCGTGGAAGACCTAGAAAGGACCACCCTTTGACGAGTACATCAAGCAACAGGAGCGAGACACGATCGAATGTCGATGAAGACGTACCTGTGACACAGGTGGGAGATGATGATCAACAAGGTGCAATATGGAACATGGACGGGGAGCTAAATGAAAAAGAAATGGTCGATGACCCTAACCTCAGACGATGTATTTTACGAAACAAATACAGTAGAAAATGTTGCCTTCGTATCCGAGGTGAATTTCGATGACGCCATGACGGGTCCGCAATCTGAACAATGGAAGGAGGCCATGATACAGGAAATAGAGGCTATACTCCAGAAAGGAGTGTGGGAACTAGTAGACCGCCCGAAGAATCGTAAAGTAGTAGGTAGTCGCATTATTCTTACCACTAAATGTGGGCTAGAAGGAAATTCACACCATCGGAAGGCGCGTTTAGTCGCGAGAAGTTTCTCTCAGAAACTGGGCGTAGATTTTGCACAGACATTTGCGCCAGTGGCTCGTTTGGAGTCATTAAGATTGCTGATGGCAGTTGCAGCAAGACATAAGATGACCATACATCAAATGGACATAGTAACCGCCTATTTAAACGGCCATTTAGACGAAGAGATCTTCATGGAAAAACCTGCCCTCCTCAAGGAGACACTCGAAAACATCATCAAACAAGAAGGAAAAATGAGTGACATTGGTGCTAAGGCAAATGAAATGTTGAAAACGCTACGGAAAGGGGATAAGCTGTGCCTCCTCACACGTGCCTGATACGGGTTTAAACAAGCTGGACGTCAATGGAATAAGCGTCTTGACAAAGCTCTTCGAAATCTAGGGTTATTGCCAACTCAAGCTAACCCTTGTCTATACGTTAGACAGAGAGGGAAAACGTGTATTCTAGTCCTCCTCTATGTTGACGACATTTCAATGGCGTCCACGGATACAAAATCGATCGAAGAACTGAAGAATGGTCTGGCACGAGAGTTCGAGGTGAAGGATCTCGGATGCTAGGAGGTATTGCTTAGACATTGAAATTACCCAAGCCCCCGACGGCATCACGCTGTCGCAACGGCGCTACATCAAAAACATTTTGGAACGTTTTGGTATGGGCGAGGCGAATCCTGTCGCCACGCCAGGTGAAGTTGGTTCAAGACTACCAAAGACAAGGAGGGAAGCCGCCAACCTTACCAAGAGCTCATAGGCGCCTTGATGTATTTATCGGTGGCTACCCGGCCTGATATTGCCTTCATCGTCAACTTCCTTGGGCAATACAACAATTGTCATGGAGAAGAGTATTGGAAATCTGCGAAGAGAGTTCTCCGCTATCTCCAGGGCACACGTAATTATGTTTTGTGTTTCAGACAAACGGAAGATACCGTGAAAGGCTACGCTGATGCGGACTGGACGAATTGCGCAGTAGATCGAAAGTCTTACACCGGGTACATTTTTCTCCTCAGCGGAGCAGCCGTGTCATGGAAGGCTCAGAAGCAAAGTACTCTGTAGCACTCTCTTCCACGGAGGCCGAGTACATGGCCCTTGCCGAGGCAGCCACGGAAGCCAAATATCTGCGTTCGCTACTATTGGAGCTCGGATTTTCAGAACTCGCCTGCATAGTCCTCTATTGCGATAACCGCGGAGCTAAAAGTCTTTCGGAAAACCCCATTTACCATTCTCGGACCAAACATATTGATGTCCATCATCATTTCGTACGTAACTTATTTAAGGTGTCTAGTGTACCCTCGAACCAAATATTGGCGGACGTTTTTACTAAGTCATTACCCAAATCTAAATATTATTATTGTATCAAGTCACTAGGAATGAGATCGAGCTAATATGATGATTTTGTTACTTTATTCAATCGTTTTTTTTTGCGTTTCAATTGAGAGGAGCGTGTTAGAACTGTCGTTTCCTGAGTTCAATCTTTCGCGGTTTTTTTTTTGTTTTTGTCAAGTTGACGCACCATTTTAGTATTCTGTTTTCGGTGTTGAGTTTTTGCGCTCGCAATGTTACCATACCTGAGGTACGAACGAAATAAAAAGGAAATGTAGTCTTACGCATAAAGAGCTTATTTGATTATACTAATTGTCCTCGTTCCTTATTAAACGCGCGTCGCGATTAAGCACATTCCAACACATACAAATGACAGCTTGAATACTTTCATTGTAAAATAATTGGCACATTTATTTCTAATACATCTAGCATGTTCGGTAGATTGATTACTACAGTAATGTTGCGGATGAGAGCCGCGGTTTATACCCACTACCTCGTTTGATACGTGCCGCCGAGAAACCAATTCTTGGAACCATCGCGTTCGAGCTCGACGCCCGAGAACAAGGACGTCATAAAAAACAACAATAGCATTAGGGATTCAAATAGGAAAAATTGAAGTTTCTTATTCGCAAACGGATTTTCACGCAAGTAACACCAGTCGATTCCTTGTGCTCTCCCGATTAAAATGATGTCAAACACGACATGATTCCGATTATTTTTAACAAAGATACACAAAACTTGGTTTGTAGAAAGAAAGGTCATGCTCATCGCGTTATGTAAACAGACCCGAGCGCGGCTCTCGTCCGTGACTGGTAGTCGATTCGACGAGTGCGGCTCTCGTCCGTAGCATGTTAGAATGCTACGAAAAGTTCTCCAATTCACTAACTCCCTATTATTCTCTCATATTTTTGTGTTTAATTATTTAATGACTGAAATTATTAAGAAAAAGAAAGCGTAACACAAAAGTATATAAGTTCCGTTTCAAATGTTTATAAATTTTTATTTTTTTATTTTCAATATCTTCTTTTCTACATCGATTAAATATAATATACATAAATTCTGTTAGCCAAATCTTCATTTACTGTCATTGTAAAGAACTGATGGAAAAGTAACTTTGACGATTCTCCGTAACCGTCGCAGGGTTCCAACCTTTATTATTTAAATATCTTTATTATAAATAAGTGGAATCATGTCGTATTTGATATCATTTTAATCGGGAGAGCACAAGGAATCGATTGGTGTTACTTGCGTGAAAATCCGTTTGCGAATAAGAAACTTCAATTTTTCCTATTTAAATCCCTAATGCTATCCTTGTCTTTTATGACGTCATTGATTTCGAGCATCGAGCTCGAGCATCGACGGTCGAGCGAGACCCTTTTCTTTGCTTCCCCGGTCGTGTACCAATTATCTCGGCGACCGAGAGCAAAGGAAGCCGAATCGACTATCAGTCACGGACGAGAGCCGCTTTCCGGTCTGGTCGCGGCTCTCATCCGTAACATTACTGTACTTCTTCTTGCCGGAATAAAATCAAATGTTCACGGTCTAACGAAATTTTTTCGTGGTAATGCTTCTTCGGTTAATATAAAATTATGTAAAGTACAAGCAGCATTTACCACTTTATCCACCTTAATGAGAAATATTGCTATTGAAGTTTCAAAAATACGAAATTTCGAAGTTAAACCGAAAGAACACTCCACCAATTGACGTGTGTATGATAAGCGGTAATTGAATCTTCTCTTTACTTCGTCTAAATCTCTTTTTGGATAAGGTTTTAATAAATTGTTTGAAAAACGAAAAGCTTCATCACCGATAAAAACAAATTTCATGGGTTCTCCGCGATCTTCAATTGATTTATCATCTGGTAAACTTAATTTGTTACTGTTAAATAATTTTCCAAAATTAGAATGTTCAAATATATCGCCGTCACTACTTTTTCCATAGCTTCCCACGTCAATCATAATAAACTTATAATTTGAATCTACCATAGCCAAAAGTATGGATTAAGTTAGACGGATATGTTTGCCGTTGATACAGTCTATACAATTTGAAATTTTTTTTTCTCGAAAAATGTTTGTGCAATCTCCTCAAATTTTTTTTATCAGGAAACTTTAAATACGGTTCACTAAGAGCATTATAAATTAATTCAAGCATTTCATTAATAATTATATTAATGAAATTGTGGCTAATTCAGAAACGGAATGATGCTGATCGATAAGATTCTTCTGTAGCAAGATACCTAAAACAAGAAGCCTAATATTTATACTTATCTTTATATTAACAAATTTAATTATTTCAAAAATATATACTTTAATGTAACTGCTAATCTTTCTTCAAAACTGATATTAGATTTACAGTTAGTACTACATAAAGGCTTAACTTCTTCAATTAAAATATTGTAAGTGTTTCTTTGCATTCTAAAGTATTACTGAAAAAGGTATTAAAGCGTGAAATTCTCCAAATGTTCTTCGACTTGCAAACATTTCTGATACGGATACTCCTCTTTTTTCGTAATTTCATAAAATAATATGAAAGAACTACTTCCACATCTAAACTGCTGTCAGAGTCACTAATATAATTTAACAGAGATATAACTGTTTTTAAGAAATATCTGATACTTAATACATTAATAATTAATAATAATTATTAATAATTATTTTTTAACGTGTCTCTCCGAAGGCTTCAAAAATTGAACATTTGAAATACATGCAGATTGAATGTAATTAATTAATTAATTAAAAACTATTGGAACGAATTTCAGTATGATGGTTGACGGTGACCAGTGATCGTGCGTGACCGCTCATAAAATTTTGACGGTTGGTCGGTAACAGTCGATGACAGTAAGTGGCTGAGCGTGACCGCCCCCTTACTGTTTGTAACTGATACTGTACCATACACGTTAAACGCTGGAAATGATTTAATATTATTTTATTCCAACATGTTGCACGTAACATGTGTTGCACATTGTTTGCATAGAATAGCGGAGAACGTGCGACTGCGCTTCCCTGTGCTCAATAAATTCATAGCTTCTATAAAGCAAATATTTGCAAAATCTTCGTATCGCGTCGAGATTTATAGAACAAAACTACCAAACGTTCCCGTACCACCAGAACCAGTACTAACAGGTTGGGGAACATGGTTAGAGGCAACAATGTTTTACGCAAGACATATATATGCTATTAAAAAAGTTTCTCTTTTATATTCTTTTAGATAATTAAGATTAATTGCACCATTAATTCTATACGAGGTAATCAAGTTTTCACTTATTTCTAGGTTGTTGAAACCTTTAAAGAAAAACATGCAGCGTGCATTAAAGTAACACAAGAGATTTTAAAAGGTGAAAAAATCTTATTGATGACTTGACTTTTATTGATGTTAATTTCCGTATTTTACCAGCTGTTATAATGAAATTAGAGTCGAACACATTATTGTTAAATGATTCAATTAACCTAGTTTCCAATTTGGTTAACAAGTTGGATCAAGTTCCCTCCACTACCTGTGGTAGAAAGATAAAGAAACATCTTAGATTTAGAACACTATCTAAACTTAATAACAGCTTAAGTGGTGAAACTACTGAAACTCTAGATGAAGTAAAAGCACAATATTGGAAAACAATATACGTATGCTTCTATTACATCATGTGATGTTCAAAGAACATTTTCAGCTTACAAATTAATTTTATCTGATAGAAGGTGCCAATTGAGTCCAGAATATAGAAAAAATAATTGTAATATATTTCAATGCAAATTACGGTAAATAGTAGTAAGTACAGTAGTAGTAGTAGTAAGCAATAGTAAATAATGCAAGTAAGAAAAGAATTTGCACATAGTTTTCATATTTTTTGCATATATTTTTCATATTTCTGAATATATTCTGCATTAATTTTGCATATATTTTACATATTTCGGCATATAAATTTTGCATAAACATCCAGAGTCTAACAATACTAAACGGCGTCGTATCACTAAATATATAAGTTTAAATGAGAAACGGTCTTTTGAAGAAATTGTAGCTGTAGTTCAAGATTTCCAAAGTCAAGTTCGAAATATGATTGACTTTTTTTATCTAGATTACGTCATTAATACCAACCAAACGGATTGCGAAGGCTATATAGTGAATAAATAGGACGTTGACTTATAAAGATGAAGAAGATACCGAAGCTGCCGTACATCATATGAACAAAGTGACACACTTTTTTTTATTTATTAAGCTATAGAACCTCTTACAGGGTCATTAGCAATATACACAATTTAGTTTACATTTGGTTACACAATGTCATCCCATATTTTAGAAGTTGAGAGCCTACACAGCAGATCATGCAGTAAAGTCCCACTATTTGCAAGATGCTTGATTATAAATTTTTTGCTTAGAAAAATGGCTCGGTGGCCTAGAGGCCAACATTTTGATTCTCCCAAGAGGACGTTGTTGGGGGTACTGCTCCTATAAACTAAGGCACAACGTAAAGCCGCGAAGTGAATTCCCTCGATTCTCAGTAAACGACTTTTACATTTTGGAAAATAAATAAAGCAATTGTATTCAATGTCTGATTTAATTAAACTCTTGTATAGCATTAGTAAAGTAAGTGGCTCAGCTCCCTACCTTATTCCACATACAAATTTTAAAATATTAAGTCTATTAAGGCACTTGTTCCTGATATTTTCTATATGTTCTGTAAACTTCAGCTGGTAATCAAAGAGGATTCCTAGGAATCCGGCAGTTGCGCTAGATTTTATTTTGCAATTTTCTATATTGATTGAACAAGTACTCGGTTATATCCCCTTTTTGTTGAAGTGAACTAGAATGGTTTTCTCGAGTCCCAGGTTGAGGCCTAATTTATTCAGTCTGTTGTTTATAGAAGTTACCGCCCTTTCAATAGATCTTTTACCCTGATCAGAAATATTAACTGGAGTATAGACACTAATGTCATCTGCGAATTGGGAGACATGAATCCTATTACCAAGTCCTTCACACATGTCTTTAACATATATAAGGTACAACAAAGGGCTAAGAACACCCCCCTGCGGTAGGCCTTTGAAGACTTTCCTAATTATCGAGCTACAGGGATACTTGCAAATAAATGTAACGTTTCGTTCGTAAGTTAAGAATTGAACAAAACTCAGGATGTTGTAAGAGCATCCAAGTTCGAGGAGCTTTGTTAGCAGGACGTCGCTGTTGACATTATCGAATGCTCCTTTCACATCCAGGAAACAAGCCAAAACATCTTCATTTTTGTAGAAGGCCTCTCCAATTGTAAGAGTTACAGCAGCAAGGTTGTCGGAGCAAAACCTACCCACGCGGAAGCCTACCTGAGACAGTGGGAGAAAACCTTGTGCTTCTGTCCACCACTGAAGACGCGTTTTTATCAATTTTTCGAAAATTTTACAAAGGCTTGAAGTTAGCGATATAGGTCTAACACTGTTGGAGTCTTTTTTATCAATGAAAAAAGTAAAACTGTCTTTCCATGAAGGTGGAAACTTACTACTAAAATAGATTTCGTTGAAGAGGTCGAGTAGAATAAATTTAATCCTGATTGGGAGATTAACAATACAAGCGTATACACTTTTGTCAAGTCCTGGAGCAAACTTAAGGCTAACATTATTAAGTACAAGATTAAACTCATGAAAATGAAAAGGAGAAGATAGGAATTGATTTTCCTGGCCTTGATCTAATAGAGAAGTATCAGGGTTTCTTGGGACCCAGCATGGGGCGATCTTGTTAATCGCTTCCAGTATTTTAGCTTCATGATTTGGAAAGGCTTCTAAAGCACTTTTGACATTAGCCCATTTATTTTTGAGAATTTTGCATTTATTCTCTAAAATTGCTAATCTTCCTTTTCTTGATATATTTTTTAGCTACTGCTACGCATTTTTTATATTCTACATAATCAGTTAGCGCACGAGTGTACTTCCACTTTTTGAGCGCAGCCTTTCGTAGCCTAATGGGTCATTCCACGCGAAATCGGGCACGTTTCGGAGCAAGTTCTTGTAATTTGCTCAAATTTGAATATGTTGTAGTCTTTAACGATATTTAAACGTACCCTAAAGGATTTTTCAAAATTTTGAAAATTGTCGATTTTACAGCTGTTTGAAGTTAAGTGCTACCTTTTTTTTAAAAAATTATAGCTATTGAACTAGTAAGCAGATGGAGATGAGCTTTACGGTGATTATAGAGAAAACATTGAAGTTTGTAAAAAAAATTATTTCATTTAAAAAAACTTGTTTTTTAATCATCTTTTTTGCAATTATTTTAAGCAAATGCAGGTTTTTAAAATGATGCGCGATTTTAAAAATCTGAAAAAAAAGGAGAATATAGTTTGATCCTTCCCCTTGATGGACAAACTTTCAAAAAGATGGACATTTTAAAATTGGCCCTGTGAAAATTGCCGAAAGTTGACGCTGCGTCGAGTCGCACTGCTGTGGCGGGCGCGTCGTCGCTAGCAGCCTACTCGACTCCAGCGGGCGAACGTGCGTTATTATTTGGAATCAAGGCGACTTCACCCAACATTACTCTACATTATCTCCGAGCATTTGCAAGGTTTAATGCAATCAATAAATATTGGTAACTCAATCTTCGTCTTATTCTTGAAAACATAAATATAATCTCTTAAATCCTAGCTTTCATTTCGAAGATTTTGGTATTAATGCAGAATGGCACTTTTTGCAACTTCACATGGCAAAAATGAATGTGAACTTGTCAATAAGTATCATTGACAAAGAGTGAGTTACCAATATCTGTCGCCTTGATCGCAAATAATAACGCACGTTCGTCCGCTGGACACGAGTAGGCTGCCAGCGACGACGCGCCCGCCACAGCAGTGCGACTCGACGCAGCGTCAACTTTCAGCAATTTTCACAGGGCCAATTTTAAAATGTCCATCTTTTTGAAAGTTTGTCCATCAAGGGGAAGGATCAAACTATATTCTCCTTTTTTTTCAGATTTTTAAAATCGCGCATCATTTTAAAAACCTGCATTTGCTTAAAATAATTGCAAAAAAGATGATTAAAAAACAAGTTTTTTTAAATGAAATAATTTTTTTTACCAACTTCAATGTTTTCTCTATAATCACCGTAAAGCTCATCTCCATCTGCTTACTAGTTCAATAGCTATAATTTTTTAAAAAAAAGGTAGCACTTAACTTCAAACAGCTGTAAAATCGACAATTTTCAAAATTTTGAAAAATCCTTTAGGGTACGTTTAAATATCGTTAAAGACTACAACATATTCAAATTTGAGCAAATTACAAGAACTTGCTCCGAAACGTGCCCGATTTCGCGTGGAATGACCCTAATGAGTTTATCGCATTCAGTATGCCACTAGGGTACAGGGTTCCTGTAATTCGCGGCATTTACAGTTTTTTTTAGTAGGAGTACTCTTAATGATAGTGTCTATGATTAAGTTAGTAAAGAAGTTATATTTATCGACCGTATTTAATAGATCGTAAGAAGGATCAAGGAAAATATTATATAATTCCTCCAGGAAAGATCTATACTTATTAGTCCAGTCAGTTCTTTTAGATATGAGTCTATGATGTGTTCTCATGAGCTGCACTTTTTCAACTTTTAGTTGGATATTTAATGGAAAATGATCCGAGCTCCATAAATCTTCAAACACTTTAAGTGTAATGAGAGGACTAAGTCTAAGTTTGAAAGTTTTTTTCTGTGGAAATCAATGTGCGTGAATGTTTTATCATTGATTAAGATCAGGTCTGATTCAGATATGGAATTGCAGAGTCTAATTCCATTGAGATCGTTTTTCGTGCAGTTTCAAATGGTATTATGCGAATTGAAATCGCCAAAGACAAGGCATGGTCCTTCGGCACTTACCGAAAAAAACAGCTGATCCCATTCTAACTGAGGAATATTAAAGCCAGGAACCCTGTAACACCCTACTAGGATAATTTCAGGCGTTACGTTAGTAATTTTAATTCCTTAGGTTTCCAAGTGGTCGCGAATATTACAGAGAGATTGAGTAAGACAAAAAGCGAGTGACGTTTTTATTAGGAAAATGATACCTCCTCCCGATCTATTTTTTCTATCGATTCTGAATGTGTTAAAGCCAGACAGAACAAAATTTTTGTTTTCATTAAGCCAAGTCTCAACTCCAATAAATACGTCAACAGTGGAAAGTTATTTTTGGAGTTCTTCCTTGCACCTAGATAAGCCTCTAGAATTCCAGAAAACAACATTAAGCTCGCAGGTGGTGGTGGTTCTATTGTTTTGTCGAATCATTATCCTAGACAACTTGATGTAGAACAGGTTGGCTTGTGGATTCCATTTCCGCGTCGTTGGCAGAAGTGGAGTCACCCTGACTGTGATTCTCCGCGGACCAATTCATACAGAGTTCAAGCTTCTTGAGGATTCTCGTAATTCTATTTTTGACTGATCTATCAGATAGGCTGGCGTAGGTTTCTCGAAGCATTTTTATTAAAAGTGGGGTATCCTTAGTGAAGGACATTGCTAGCTGCATAATGTCTGGATTACCTTTGGCTTTGATAAGAAAGTCTTTGTAGTCTTCATACTTTAATACGTATGAGTGTGGATATTGGTTAAGGAAATGCTTAATTGGTTCCAGTTTATACTCCATATCTTCATGGTTAGATAACTTTTCCGTGGCGTCTTTTTTAATTTTCTCATTAGCGTGTTTGATATTTGGGGGAGGTTTCAAAGATTTCAAACAGTCCTTGTCGTCCTCTTTAGACGCCGTGTGCTCCTTAGCTAAGGTGGCTTGGTCCGTAGTTGTTTCATTAGAATCAAAAGCCGTGTTGCTTGAGTTGTTTGTTGATAGAGGTCTTTTTGTAGCTACTTTACTTTTAGACATAGCAGTAAGGTTGACATATGTTGTATTTATTTCCTGAAAATCTTGGTGACCATCGGGTTTAGAAATATTTACGTTGCAGGAACCAAAGTTTGTAAGCTGCGTCGTGTTAGCAGATTCATTGGACTCCTGATTTACATTGACGTTTTGACTAGTGCAATGTTTTGCCAGGTGTCCTTTTTTTTTACATACAAAACATGTTGGGTTGTCGGTTGAAACAAAAATTCAATACGACGTGTCTTCATAATTAACCTGGAAATTTACTGGTCATTTATTCATGTCATCTGAATAAATATAGACTTGCCTACGGAAGCTCAGGGGATTTATTATTTGTCCAATAGCACATGTGTATTCTTTAATAGAAATGTCTTCGTGTGTGTCGATGATTAGTGCTTGTTCTTTTTTGGGGAAGCTTGCTTTTTGCATAACACTGTACAACAAATTTTAACTTTTTTTCGAACTTGTAACATTCAAAGCTCGTTTCTTATAGATTTTTATGCACTGAATACGAATCTGCAATCCGTTAGTCGCCATCACCCTCAGTTTTCGAAAAAATCGATTTTGAAAATAAACACAATTTTTAAACTTTGAACAATTATTGTGTTTAAACGGTAATAGTTATTCAGTTGATTTTTATGTCAGATTGTTCTATGAACATTCCCGAATAAAATTATATACATTATTACTGGGTTATAAACATTTAAATATGTTTAAACAAAGATCAAAGGCAAAAGGACTCCCGAAATTCACCAATATTTTTCAATTTATTTAAAAAACTAAGGGTCTAGGAGAAAATCTGATTACACCACGCGATGCAGCAGACATTTCTCCTTCGGATAGAATCGACAGAAGTTGTTAGTCCCGTTTTGTTTTCAATACAGACACGAAATAGTTTGGTAAAACGTACGGCGCCGTCAGCGGTACTCAACTGCGCGACGCGGTAGGCCGCGTGTCCACTGCATTGTATAATATATATATTATATATATGTGGGATGGACGAATCCCGTTGTGTGTGCGTGTGTGTATGTGTGTGTACGTGTGCGTGTGCAAACACGTATGTGGTCGCGAGGTATCGCCGAAGTCGAGCGACGCGGAAAAAAACACGCGAGGCAAAACCGTTGGAGAGGCGTTGTGTATGTGAATGTGTATGTGTCCGGGGTAGTCGGAAATCAGGAGACAGAGGACATTGTTTCTCGAGCGTCGCGAAGAAACGGCCACGAGGTGCGAACGTTATTCCGCCGTTCCTTACATATTTTCCTTTTTAATAAACCTATATAATTTTGGGGGCTCAGCCGGGATCTAATCAGACGTAGGCAAGTTTTAAGATCTTCGCGACGGTAAAACGACGTGAAAGTGTAAAGAATTGTAACGAAGTGAAAAGAAGTGTAAAGAAGTGTGACGAAGTGTAACATACAAAACACTATGGCGACTACGAGCAAAGATCCGGTATTAGTTAATCCGCCGACGGCCACAGGGAAGCCAATAGTGGACATAGAAAGTATGAAGCTGGAAGAATTAAGAGAACAATTGAGAAAATTGGGACTCAGTGTTCGAGGTAAGAAGATTGTATTAGCCGCAAGACTGGAAGGCGCCCTTGCACAGAACACGGAGAGAGACGGAGAATCTAGCGACGAATATTACGATGGCGACGAAGATCCGGCTGACAGGCCCAAGCAGGCATTGTCTTTCAAGGATGTGGAAGAATCTATCAAGGCTTTCAGCGGCGACGATTCAACCAACGTAAGCTGCTGGATAGAAGAATTTGAGGAGCTGGCGGAGCTGTGCGAATGGACAGACATCCAGAAAATTATTTACTGCTAGAGGCTCCTAAAAGGATCGGCAAAGCTATTCGTCCAGTTCGAGAAATGTGGCAAGACGTGGAAAAGGTTGAGAAAAGCCCTAATAGCGGAATTCTCAAGCTCCGTGGATACGTACAAAATTCATAGAGAATTGACGAAAAGAAGAAAAGAGCCCCACGAAACGTATCAAGAATACATCTACAAGATGTGTGATATAGCCGCACGAGGTGGGGTAGAAAAGAGCGCAACGATACAGTACATCATAGATGGAATTCACGACGAACCAGTGAATAAGACCATTCTGTATGGGGCAACGAACATTAGTGAACTCAAACAAAAATTCGCATTGTACGAGCCCATGAAGAGGGGCATGCAACCGAAATCGAAACGTCCGACGGAAAGCGAGGGTAAGAAGCAAGGATCGAATCGGCTTACTGAGGAGAAGCGCTGCTACAACTACGGATCCATGAGTCATCTGGGTACGAAGTGTCCGTATTCACGGAAGGGTACGAGGTGTTTCAACTGCAACGGCTTTGGACATATAGCAGCGGACTGCCCCGAGCGGAAGAGTGCATCGAAAGAAAGCTGCAGTACCAGCCATGCATCCGTCAAGAAGAACTTCAAGGAAGTGAAGCTACGAGACGACAAGATAGTGGCGTTGATCGACACAGGCAGTGATTTAAGCCTGATTCGTGCGGAACAGTACATTAAAATAGGTGCACCCACGCTAGGTAAGAACATTCTTAAATTTCAGGGAATAGGATCCGACGAAATCCATACGTTAGGCGAAATCTCCGAGAAAGTAAATATAGATAATAACGTTCACGCGATAACGCTGCATGTTGTTCCGGACACGTTAATGCGGCCAGATCTCCTAATTGGCAACGATTTTTTACAGAAAGTAGAGCTGCACATTAAAGACGGGAATGTTTCTATTTCATGTCCGCAAAAGAACAGCGAGCAATACGACGGCTTGCCGGAGATATTCAAAATAGACGTAGTTGAGGAAAATAGCGAAACCAATGAAGTTGATCTGTCGCATATCGTGAATGCAGCGCACCGCAAAAGAATAGAAGACGCGGTGACTAACTATAAGCCGAGTAAGACGCGCGGTATTGATATTGAGATGAATATAATTTTGAAAGACGAGGAACCCGTCTATCATCGTCCGAGGCGCCTATCGCCGTCGGAAAAAATGGAGGTAGATAGTCAGGTCAACAAATGGTTAGCGGAAGGAATAATCTGCCCGTCCAACTCGGATTTCGCTAGCCCAGTAGTTTTAGTGAAAAAAAAGGACGGGACGAGTAGGCTTTGCATTGATTATAGGAAACTAAATCAAAAGATTATTAGAGAGCGATACCCGTTGCCATTGATCGAGGATCAATTGGACGCATTAGAAGGCGCACGCGCGTACAGTACACTCGATTTGAAGAACGGATTTTTTCACGTCCCAATAAACGAAGAAAGCCGTAAATACACCGCGTTCGTTGTTCCAAACGGTCACTACGAGTTCCTCAAAGTCCCCTTCGGTCTGTGTAATTCGCCGTCAATTTTCCAGAAATTCATCAATACGATTTTCAGGGATCTAATGGCGTTGAAAATCGTGCTCGTCTATATGGACGACTTAATCGTACCGTCGGATGATGTGGAAAGCGGAATAGATAACCTTCTACTCGTATTGAACACCGCGGCCGAGTACGGACTCATAATAAACTGGAAGAAATGTCAATTTATACGAACGCGTATAGATTATCTGGGGCACGTGGTCGAGAACGGAACGATTCGCCCGTCGGTAGCCAAAACGTTGGCCGTCTCGAAATTTCCGAAGCCAACTAATTCAAAAGGAGTACAAGGCTTTCTTGGTTTGACGGGTTACTTCCGAAAATTCGTTCCCCAATACGCAATTATAGCGAGGCCGTTGTCCAACCTCTTGAAAAGAGACAACAAATTTAATTTCGGTTGCGAAGAAAAGCGATCGTTCGAGCGACTTAAGGCAATTTTGTGCAACGCGCCGGTTCTTAGACTGTATAAACCGACCGCGGAAACGGAGTTGCACACCGATGCGTCGGCTATGGAATATGGCGCTATTCTAATGCAACGCGATGGCGAAGATAGAGCATTTCACCCCGTTTACTATGCTAGCGGAAAAACCACACCCGCCGAGGAGAAGTACCCCAGTTACGAGTTGGAAGTGTTGGCGATCATCAAATCGCTACGCAAATTCAGAGTATACCTGTTAGGGATACAGTTCAAAATTGTTACAGATTGTCGCGCATTTACAATGACAATGAATAAATCAGATTTACATGTAAGAGTAGCTAGATGGGCACTGCTCCTCGAAGAGTTCCAATACTCAATCGAACATCGTTCGTGTAAGAATATGACACATGTAGACGCTCTAAGCCGCAACCCTTTACATACGGTGCTAGTCGTAAGTGAGAGCGAGGAAGGAATTATTTTCAAATTAAAAAAGGCACAGCGTGCAGACGATAACGTGCGAGCGATTATAGAAAAAATTCGTGAGGGCGAAGCCTCGGGATTTCTAGTAAAAAACGACCTGCTGTATAGAGTAGTGGACGGCGATGTATTGGTAGTGGTACCCAGAGCGCTACAAAAACAAATCGTAAGAAGGGTTCACGAGCAGGGTCACCTCGCGGCGGATAAAACAGAAAAGTTAGTAAAGCGGGACTATTGGTTCGAAGAGATGAGGAAGACTGTCGAAAAAGTAATTCGTAATTGTATCGATTGTATTCTCGCAAATCGAAAGCAGGGAAAACAGGAAGGGTGGCTCCATCCAATAGACAAGGGCGAGGTCCCTTTACATACGTATCACGTAGACCATCTCGGTCCAATGCCTTCGACTAAGAAAAGATATAGGTTCATTTTTGTAGTTGTAGACGGTTTTTCAAAGTTTGTTTGGCTCTATACGACCAGGTCGACAGACACTGCCGAGGTTTTAGGGCACTTGCGTAAACAGGCGTCGACATTCGGGAACCCGTACAGAATAATATCCGATAGGGGAACAGCCTTCACGTCACGGACATTTGAAGAATATTGCAACTCGGAGAACATAAAACACGCGAAAATCACCACCGGAATGCCGAGAGGGAACGGGCAAGTTGAGAGGGTCAACCGTACTCTGATACCACTACTGACTAAAATGAGCGCACCTAACCCTGAAGAATGGTATCGCTATCTCGAACTGGTCCAAAAATATCTAAATGCGACGCCAAACAGGAGCATCGATACTTCACCCTTTACTCTATTATTCGGTGTGCCGATGAGAATCCAAGAAAACCAATCGGTAAGGTCGATTATCGAGGAAGAATGGAGAGGCATGTTCCAGGAAAATCGGAAGGAGTTGAGAAAGCATGCGAAGCAGGCTATCCTCAAGGTCCAGGAGGAAAATCGAAAAGGCTTCAACAGGAAGCGGACTGCGGCCAAACGGTATGAGGTGGGAGAAATGGTCGCGATCCGTAGAACACAATTCGGTTCAGGCTTAAAATTATACCCTAAATACTTGGGGCCCTATGAAGTACTAAGAGTCCTGAAAAACGATCGTTACGTGGTACGGAAAATCGGTGAGCATGAAGGGCCTAACACAACGACTACTGCAGCAGACTCAATGAAACCATGGAGCAACGACGAAGAAAGAGACTCCTCGGATGCAGGAGAGGAAGATCAGAACATCTGAGGGCAGATGTTAATTGTCAGGACGGCCGAATGTGGGATGGACGAATCCCGTTGTGTGTGCGTGTGTGTATGTGTGTGTACGTGTGCGTGTGCAAACACGTATGTGGTCGCGAGGTATCGCCGAAGTCGAGCGACGCGGAAAAAAACACGCGAGGCAAAACCGTTGGAGAGGCGTTGTGTATGTGAATGTGTATGTGTCCGGGGTAGTCGGAAATCAGGAGACAGAGGACATTGTTTCTCGAGCGTCGCGAAGAAACGGCCACGAGGTGCGAACGTTATTCCGCCGTTCCTTACATATTTTCCTTTTTCATAAACCTATATATATACGAGCCCGAGGTCGCTCGGGCGGCAAACTCGTGCTCTCATTGGCCGGTGTTTTTCGTTAATAACTCGTTAACGAAGCCTCACCTTAAATTTTCACTAAGGAGAAGTTGTTTCAAATCACCCCCTGAATCACCCCTTTCAAGGAACTGCAACATTTTTATTACACCCTGTATAGTTCCATTTAAACAACTAAACTCATGTCTCATGTAATAATAATGTTACAAAAAAATCGCCTTCGCTAATAAATTGGCCCTGTCGAACCATGCAATCATGTATAAACAAATTTTTTCTATCTCTAATACTTTAGGAAATGACGTAGTGTACAGTGTTCGCTGGGCCCCCCTGTATATATTAGTTTTTATTATTAACTTTCTCGTTCAAAACTGTGACGTTGCGCATAGCGCCCTCCCTGATTTTGCGAATTAGTTAGCTGCCCTTTCACAGCGGCTGGGGGGGAAGATCGTTGCCCAGGCGGCAGGAGCCACAGAAAGTTCTGGGGAAGTCTCCACGATGCCCAAGAAATGCGGATCGTCGCCGAAGAGGAGCGGCCTGCCCGGTGGCCCCGTTCCTCGTATACGCGCCTAGACCATAGCGAGTACGCCGTGGGGTTGTAGGCGCTTGCGCGAGGAAGGGACGAGCCGCGAATCGAAGAGGTCGCATGCGCATGTGCCGAGAGTAGGCACTCGTTGCTGAAACGCTGCCGTAGCGAGAGACAAGTTGACACCAGCGAATTTAGGGGAAGCTGCACAGATTACGTTAGTCCCAATTATCGAGCACGGAGTGTCGTAGTGCTAGGCGCGATTCGGGTTTCCTCCAGGGCGTCTTCGAAACCGCGGTATTGTATAAATCGTCTCTATTGTTCTCGTTTATTCCGGTGTCACTACAACCGACATACTTTTGTAACAGGCGAGTCCGCTTGTGCCGATATTGTTAGAACGCGTGTTTGTTACTACTATCGCCCACCTGTGTAATCTTCTGAAACCGTGCCGTCTGCATGGTCCAGAATCTTGTTAAATAAACACCTGTGGAAGATACTCGCCGTTTCATCTTTGCCTTGCCGTGAAGGTTAGATTCCTCTGTGCGCCCGGATCACAATCTCTCCCTCCGAGCTAGTCGAGGTTTTCCGCCGTACCTACGCTGCAAGGGTCGCGTATTCCTGCCGATTTTCGTTGTAGTTGGCACGAAAGTGCCTGGGCGCCCATCCGGACAATTGTCCTTCTATCGAGCTACTTGCAGGGCGGATACGGCGAAGTTATCAGGCTGTCCTGCCTCGAGCTCACAACAGCTCGACACAGGAAAAGTTCTCGTCAATCTTATCGATAAAAATTAAGCCGATAGTATGTGAAAACAGAGCTATCGAAAATGAATACCAACTATGGTATTGATGATGACAACGATGTCTATGATAATTTATTAATTCGGACTAATAACAATACTATGAAGAGTGAAATAAAGTGGTCTTATTGAATAAATTTTACCAAACCTAACAGTATTGCGTCATTGTTAGGATTCTCATCGACTCGCGTTTTAGAATCACATCAGCGGCATGAATCAGATAACCCAATTAATATCATAGATATAAACATTATTCGAATAGAATGTAATATAACCGTTGGTGCATACAACAATGATAGGTGTGTACATACGATGCAATCATTCTCTCTAAACGTGTCATCAGGATATAAAATATCGGAAACGCCTGCTCAAGTCATTTACCTTCCAATCATTTTACGGAACATTACGGAGCTAACAATACGCATCGTAGATCAGATCGGACGACTGACTGATTTTCGTAAAAATTACCGTAAGGTTGCACGTACGGCGACGTCGATAATACATGCATTACATGTAAATGGATGTATATGAAATGTTTGTATTAAAGGAGACACCATGAAAACATTTTCCTTTCCAAACAAAACTGCATATAACATTAAAGCCTCTTCTGAATACATTGAAAAAGAAAAGAAAAAGAAAGGACAGCTGAGTGCTGTAAATGTTGCATTTTTGAAATACTACGAAAATAATGGATATTCTAAATATTGTGAAACAACCTATGTTTGACGATCGTATCGTTCAGCTTGAGACTCATACGTGTGTTAACATGACATTTGGATACAATGATGAGATAGAAATACCTATACAACGACAAGATCTATATACGTTACCATGTGAGAGTTTCGTCTAAGAAGAAGGCAAGGTGACGATAAAAAAATCAAATGATGCATCAATTATAAAGTTGGGAAATAATTGCATAGCATTCATGTTTGGTGAAATTCGATATGAATTAAATGATGTGAAAATTGATCACAATAGAAACATTGAAATAACTAGCACACTTAAGAACTATATATTACAGTGACCGGTATAACAAAGTGACCATTCTATATCGTATACAGAATATCTTAAAACTAATGTTTTTATTGAAAAAGGATCTTATTATCGGGCTTTTTTGAAAGATTTATTGTCACGCCAAAAGTTTGTTATCAAAATTAAAAGAGTATTTGCAATAAGGACTTATAACTTCGTTTTAATAAAATAAGCATTTTCATATATGACAAAAAAAAGTGACCGCCTTAGAATTTATAGCATCTTCATTTAATCGCGATGTGTAAACACGATGTACTGCGCGCAAAGTGTAAACAACACGGCGACCTGTGACTAACAGTTCCTTGTTTACAATGTCGAACAAAGCGCAGCAGTACGTAGAAATGTAGTGAATATTACTGGTCGACAAATTTCATATCAGGTCCGAAATCTGATTATAAAAGATTGTAAACGCGGTGCTTCGCAGTGGAAGATCGCTCAGAAATATGAAGTCAGCAAAAGCGCATCCAGAAACTTTATAAGAAATTTTTGAACACCGGACCAGTGGCTGATCGGTCTAGAAGAGATAGAACGCAAAATACAAGTTAGCATGATGATGCAAATATCATACGAATGGTGAAGTAAGATTCGAGGACAATTGTCAGGAATATTCGTGAATCACTCAATCTGTCTATTTCCGACCGGACAGTGCGCAGGCGGCTGCGGAAAGCAGATTTACAAAGCCGTTTCTAAAAAGACGACTCATATTTGCAAAAAGGTATGCAAATCAAACAACAACTCCGTGTGTGGCGGAAAACTGGCGAGGAGCTACAAAATCATCACCTCCAAAAAACGGTCAAACACAGCGGAGGTAATATCATAGTCTGAGGCTGTTTTTCTTGGGAAGGCGTGGGTTAATTAATAAAAATCGATCGAATCATGACTGCTGACACTTATATCGATATTTTACAGGAGAATTTGGAAGCTTCGTTGATCCAGTTAGACTTGGAAAATAACTTTATTTTACAATAAGATAACGATCCCAAGCATATCGCCAAAAAAGCAAAGAAGTCTTTTAATTTCAACCACATAAAACTGCTTGATTGGCCTCTGCAGTCCCCAGACTGTGTAATTTTTACTTTGCAAATTGATAAAAAAAAAAATATAATAAAAGAAAATGTTACAGAGTTTGAAAACTATAAGCTATCCAACGTGAAACTTTTTCTAATGTCTTGTTTACGGACGAAGCGACATTTAGCAATCATGGCTCAATTAATCTACGGAACGCCCATTATTAGTCCATTGATAATCCGCACTGGCTTCGAGAAATTAACCACCAAAGACAATGGAACGTAAATGTGTACTGTGGTATTTTGAATGACAAAGTAATTAGGCCACACTTCGTTACTAGAACGATAACAGGATAAAAATATTCTGAATTTTTGTAAGATTCGCCAATTTTTTTAAAAGATGCCTTTTTATAAAACCGTCATAATATATAGTACCAACATGACGGCTGTCCTGTTCATTCTACACAAGTTGAAAGAAAAACGTTGGATTCGAGGTTTCCAACCCGATGGATTGAACGAGGTGAAACTGTTTCGTGGCCAGCACGTTCGCCCGATTTAAATCCACTGGATTTCTTTTTGTGGGGTCTGTTAAAAGAGACCGTGTACATGAACGCTCCAACAACAGTTGAAGATATGCATCAGCGTGTCATCACAGCATGTGCAAATATCACCTCAGATATACTTCGTCACAGTTCAACATTCCTTCAGAGCCCGTTTACAGCAATGTATCGACGTAAATGGCCACCATTTCGAACATTTATGAATCACAGGTATTCCGTTTTCATATTTTAAATCTTATACGTTTTCTATGTCCGTGACTTTGAATGAGCTTGAGTAATAAATATGATTATTGAGTAATAAATAAATAGTCACTGAATTCCTAATGAAAAAGACTATCATTCTAGGTGTTTAAAAAGAGATGGTTCCATTTAAAAAAATAAAGGTGACTTTGATATCTCTAAAAAAATAGCAACACAGAAAAACAAAAAAATTTTTGGCATTGTGTGAGCTCCATTGAACCATTTAACTTCGCCCTAAAAACATTTGACGTATCTTTAAAAACGATAGACAATTTAGGTGCAAAGGTTAAGTGACTCATCCTGTATACGTATTCATTATACCAAATCGTATGGTTTTTTCTTTTTTCCTCGCCCATTTACTTTAATATGATAGTAATCACTATTTATATACTTTGAATGTGATTGTTTAAAAAGCGGTTATATAATAAGCATTTGGCTTGTCCACGAGATTCGTAGTTTATTGGTATAAGTGACCGACCGAAGATCGCCTTCGGTAGGAGATTCCGTTGTCCTAATAACAAACACGGTAAATTGACGTATGACTCGTTTTTAATCGTTACAATTGAAGTTCAAATAAGGTGAGCATTGTCGAGCAACAGTTTGAACTCCAGGCCCGATGTCGAGTGGGGACATCGGAGCCTGAAGGAAAGAAAGGGAAAACCGTATCACATTAGATAGTTATAAAAGATAATTGGGGCATAGCGGCAAAATTAGCGTGTTCCCTGCTTTGCAGAGACTACAGACACACGCGGCTCTCGCAGCAGTAGGCTTGCGCCACTCCTTTCAACAGGTAGTCAAGAAACATCAGCGAAGCTAGTTCCACGATTTCTAGTAGTTTGGTTGCCAGACGCTTGAAATCTTACACTCGCCTTAAAGCTGAACGTCTGTCCCCTGCGACTAGTAAGTTGCTCTGCTCGATTTAATACGTACAACAGAGCACCTAGTTCGCCAAAAGGTGACAATCTGGCAAGATTTGCGCTCTTGGAATCGGGGTCTGACCTGATTCTCTGAGTTTGGTCTTCGTCAAGGAGCAACAAGGCCGCTCCCTGGTTGATCACTGAGTGACGGCATACCATAGAGAGAGTTAACGTATGTGCCTATCACCTCTGCGTTACTCGCGCTCTACCACCCCGTTTAACAGCAACCCCCGTGTGATGACGAATAGATGCACACGATTAGGTGAACGGCGTGTCGTAGGACTAGCAACTGCTAGCTATAACGTGTCCCCCCGCTTGCGAATCGCCGCTTTCATCAGGATTTGTACGGAACAAGCCTTTGTATAAGGTACAAAAGCGAAGAGAAAAGGCGCCCTCCTCTCTATCCACTCGCCTACCGACGATTCCCTCTCAGCGAAGGAAAGTCGATTATACAGTCCACTGCATTACTTTGTGTTACGACAAAGTATTGGTCTCCCCTCCAGATAGGCTCGTTGTCGAAGCCTGGAGTCAGGAGGTCTAGGTATAGCGCGATAACCATACTCTCGCTTACCAGTGCGGTTCCAACGCGATCTTCCTTTTTGCAAACGCCAGCGTCATTGACTGGCGTCGTTCGAAAGTGAGGGCCCCACGCTCCCCCGGCAGATTCGACGGCCGTGAAGGACAAAAAGCCCCAGCCATCCACTTCGAAAAGAAAAAGAGCATTCAATAAACGTCGTAACTAAGCCCTTTTAAAAGCCGACTGAAATTTGACCAATTGTACCAAACCCTCTCTCTCACACATTTTCCGGAACCTCATTAGATCCCTTAATATAAGCGATTCTAACAGTGATAGTAATAATGATTTAATCGCTGTTTGATATGATTTGATTGTACTTTAATAGTAATTTGAAGTATGTACGTTAATCATGATATGATCATGACGCGATGTAGTTCAATTACAATTTGATATAGTTTAATCGTGCTTCGTTGTGGATGAGATCAAGGTTCTACATGGTTCAGTCATGGTTTGATGTGGATCAATCATGGTTCAGTCATGGTTTGGTGTGGATCAATCATGGTTCAGTCATGGTTTGATGTGGATCAATCATGGTTCGATCATGGTTGAATTGTGATTCAATTGTAGTTCAGTTGTGATTTGATATGGTTCAATCATGGTTCGATACCTATTGGTCAATCATGGGTCAGTGCAGATTAATTTTGTTCAACATGATTCAACTGATGTTTGATCACAGTTTTATTGCAGTTCAATAATGATACAATTACGTAATATAGTAGTAATGCGATGCAATTATGTTTGAAAATGTAGTTCCGGTGCATGAATATACGTATATAATGTAACTCTCCACTACACTATCTCAGTGTCTAAACGCTGTGAGACTGTAAAATATGTAAATATCGTGTACTTAATCACTCTTTACCTTCTCAGCCTATAGATACGTTTTGTTAATCAATTCATAATAAATGCGAATAATATAAATAAATTTGTATAAATAAAATGCGATTAATATGTACAATTTCCGTTTTATCGATATTACCCATCAATATAATCAAGAAGGGTAATGTAGAAGTTTCAAATTATGGACGATTTGGTTTTTAAAATTACCTACATCAAGATAGATAACGTAGAAGTTTCAAATTATCGAAGGTTCGGTTATTAAGATTACCTAGTTACCATCTGTTAGTAATGTAAGGGGTTTTTCAGGAGAGAAGACAGAGGGGTAGAGAGTTTCAGAGTCCCGATGAAGACAACTAAACACTTTATTTGGTTTCACACGGTTTCTCTTAATACTCCGCGTATTGACAATCTCTGCCACTCTCTTACTCCGACTCCGACTCGATTCCGATTCCGATTCGACTCTGATTCCGACTCTGTTCGGACTACGGGCTATGGACTACGATTCGACTCGGACTGCGATTCGACTCTACAATGATCACGAATTACCTTATATTTATATGGATCGCAGATCTTGCGTATTTATATCAGTCGCGGGACAAGATCCCCGCCGCTATCGATGTGACCAATCAATCTTAATTGATTTTTGATTCGTCACTCGATCATAGGTGGGGGGCCATATTTAGGCAGTCTCGCGACGACGAGATACCGCGACAGTCTCGCCGCGTTCTCGTAAACGCACCAACAGTAAGATCTGGATTAAAATTCCAGTAGAGGTCCTGTCTCCACTCCTTTGTGCCGTCAACCCTGTCCCTCTCCCGTTACGTCAGGATGACGTCACATCCGCCTGTCCTCGTGACGTTAGCCCTCTCTCAGTGTCCCATAGTCGTTGAATACCCCCCATTACTCTGCTACTCAACTACCAAAATCAAAATGCCTCAAAAGAATTTATATATATATAAAACAAATCGAAAAATTCATACAGTAATATTTATGCTCAGTTAATACCAGCAAAAAAGCTTATCATAAAAAATACAAACAAATTTCCGCTTGATCTCAACAAACTTGCATCATTTCTATACACTTCATATGGTCACTCTAACTCGCTTAAGGAGGCTTTAACTTATATTGCCGATATCCCAGCTCTTATGTTAGTTATGTTATCTTATGTTATCGGAAGCCCTTTCGTATCTAGCAAAAAATTAACCCTTAGCGGTCGTATGTCTGCTCTCAGCCACTACACTTTTACCGTTACGGTCAGAATCATTCTGATCGTACAATTATACGAAATTAACACGCTCCTGAAGTATGTATAATTCTTGAAAATATTTTACAAGTTTTAAGTGCGATTATACATTTGTTATTAAAATTTTACTTTTTGAAAAATTAACACGTTGAATGCCACGCTAATTTTACATGACTTGCCCATCTGCCCAACATGAATTTCTTATTATGCGTTACATATTATGGTGAAATATTATTTACAACAGACAAGTTAAAGTGTGTAAAATCATGTGTGACGCATTTATCTTACTCAGGGCCACTGAAGACCCCCACGGCGCTACAAACAAACTCATGTTAAGTAAAGAAAATCTATAATGGCAAAAGGGAAGTTAGTGAAAGACGTGTATTATAAAATTAAGGGTAGCAATGATGATTTTTATTTTAACTTTTTCGACAGTTCTTTCGATGAGGAAACTGATAACAATTGTTTTGAGAACGTATCTAACAGTGAGTCTAGTAGTGATATAGTTCTAGTAAGAAAACGAGTGGGACAATTAGATATTTCGGGCGATAACGAAATAGAAGTATAGACTGTTAGTCGTCAATGAACCTGTTTGGGTCCTCTAGAATAAGTTAGATATTAGACCCTCGTTGAGGTATAGGGTATATTTTAGAAAGTGTGTCCAATTCGACCACCCCTGCGTGGGCACGTACCCTTAAGTGGATCCTGACTTTCTTTACCTTCGGCCTACGTTTCGGGAGGCAGTTGAAATCCAGACATTTTAGCAGATACATCTAATAAAGCTTCTAATTTTTAATCGTACCAACGAGTTATTCAATCTATCCTCCTACAGAAAAAAATGGAAATGAGAATACCGCTATAAATGAATTTATGATTTGAAAAGAAATCATGCATGACGATCAACCTCAACCAAAAATGAATTTCTCCATGGGATCCAAAATTGTTGGACCTAATATTCCTACATATTGTACAGAACCCGATAATAACGATATAATTGTTCAGGAAGTTTGTAATAGTGTCACTTTATTTATGTTTATATTCTTTAAGTGAAACCGGTAAGTTAATTTTCCTTATTAGTTACTTTTTCATAAATTCTGAGTTTTCACTAAAAAATGGGTAAGGTCATTTTACAAAAAACATGTGAAGTATTAAATACATATTGGGGAAACACGGGATCGAATGAGTGGGCTAAGATAGCACATCCCCATCATTGGGACGTGCCATGTTGCCTTCTTTAACGGACTTCATTTACGAATCTTGTCTTTGTTATAGATCCATATTTTGTAAACTGGTAAGAACATACAAGAAGAAGACACATAGAGGCGAATGGTGTAAAGAGAGTATGAAGAAAGCACTTAGTGATACAGGGTGTCCCAGGATAAGTGTAAGTCCCGAGAAGGGGTGATTTCTGGGGTATTTCTAAGCAACTAATTCCTTAGTGAAAATTTCCTCCGGGACTTCGTTAACGAGTTATTAACGAAAAATATCAACCAATCAGAGAGCGCCTATAGCGGATGGACGGCCGTCCAGTGACAGGGCAGAAGCTCTACGTAGCATTCACTACTTGCCGTGCCCGAGTCTTGTACAAGAAACTCAAGATCTCTACGTTATTGCTCAATTTCTTTTAAATTATTAGATGTTAAATTATGAAAAAAATCAGGAACACGTTAGCTATCACGACACACATTATAGAATTTTTTCAGATTTTTAAATTAATTATCCAAGTTGTAAAAAATAAAAAACGAGGAAAAAGAATTTAAAAATGCCGATCTAGTAAAGTAATGCCACAGTGAAAAAATAAAAAGTAATGTTTTCGTAATTCCTACGGATTGTACGTTATTTTACTGTGTATTAAAACATTAAAAACTGTACAAGAATACTTATTTCATAATGAATGAACAAAAATTGGACGTATTAGTTGCTGTAATCGGTAAAAAGTACAGAAACATTGATTTTTATTTTTTTAATTACGACGGACCAAACCAAAAAATGTTTAAATTAATTTAGATTAATAATATGACTATAGTAATATGAGTAATTACTATCGGTAAAACTCACCCATTCGGAGAAGAATTCACCTGCTGCCTGAACACTTGCTTCATTGGGTCACTGTGCCGATCCCGATCACTGAGGGATGATGCTCAGGTAGCGTTGATCGCAGGTACAATAGCACAAGAAGCCACTTTGCATTTACAACACTTCGCGGTCACTAACACTGATCACTTCACTAAACGAGCACTTGACCTTTTAATGACCGACAACCGATTACTTTGAAACGTTCTGCGGCATTCCGTAAATAAAAACAAGATGTTACACAGTTCGGCGGCGAAATTACGATCGATACTGACGATTTTTTCCGAAGTCTCTTTCCTCGTGCCCTCGCATCCAGTAGATGTATTTAATCCTCGATACGACGACGAGTTAGTCTCTGCCAGACATTCGTTGACCAAACGTTTAAGGGCAAAAAAGTTTCCTCATCTCACTTTATAACAACGGGCAATTCCATATATTATCCGTCTGAATGCATCGAAAGGACTTCAATGGTAAGCGTGATGCAACCCTTGCAACCTTCAGTCTGGGGTACGGATGGCTCCTTCGACCTTGTAGGGCAATACCTGTGATCATAAACGGCCACATCTGCGAAACACTCGTTACGGTCTCCTAATCCGATATACCTTTGCTTTTCCCCATGAATTTGCTTCCGACTTTTTCGACCCGAAGAAGAGACTACCACCGTCACTAAAAAAAAGTAACCGAGGAAGATCCAACCTGGTTGGTGACCACTAGTTCGAGTATTTCGACTGAGCTACACCCCGAGAAGTCGCGCTGGAGGGATGCGAGGGCACGAGGAAAGAGACTAACTCGTCGTCGTATCAAGGATTAAATACATCTACTGTATTCGAATCCCTTTAACTATTTCGAGAATTGCGTCCTGCGACCGAACGTTGCTTTTTATCACGCTGCACATGTAGTGATCGTACATTTATTCTTGTATTATTACTAGATAAAATATTTTTATGAAACAAAATCGAAAAAATAAACAGATATTCGTTGAAATATTGCGAAGGAAAAACGTATTGCCATTGTATTGAATTTAATTTCCAAGTGGTTTATAAAGGAGGTCCTGATTTTACATGTACCTAAATGCATTTATGTGCATGTAAAAGATCCGTCAAATCTTTAATACACAGGTAAGTCTCCCCTATAGGTCGAAAAGGTTTACGAAAATTGGGGAAGAGAAAAACAAACATCGGATGATCACTGTGTGTGTGCCGTAATAAAATGCATGCCGGTCGCAGGACTTTGATATTGAAGTAACTAAAGAATGAGAATACAATTGCCGTATTTTCTCCTCATCGACGAGTTTGTCTGTCTATGCGAGACATCCGTTGAACAAATGTTTAACGTTCAGAAGCTTTCCCCAACTGGCGTTTTAACAACGGACAATTCTATATTTCAACCGTCCAAATGCATCAAAAAGACTTCTGTGGTAAGCGCGACAGAATCCTCGCGGCCTTCAGTCTCGGGTACGGATGGCTGCTTCGAACTTGCAGAGTAATACCTGCAATCATAAACGGCCACGTCTGCGAGACACTCGTTACAGTCTCCTACACTAATCCGATATGTCTTTGCTTTTCCCCATGAATTTGCTTGCGACTTTTTCGACCCGAAGGAGAGACTACCACCTCCACTAAAAAAAGTAACCGAGGAAGATCCAACCTTGTTGGTGTCAGCTACCAAATCAAATTCGAGTATTTTGACGAAGCTACACCCCGAGAAGTCATGCTGGAGGGATGCGAGGGCACGAGGAAAGAGACTTCGGAAAAAATCGTCAGTATCGATCGTAATTTCGCCGCCGAACTGTGTAACATCTTGTTTTTATTTACGGAATGCCGCAGAACGTTTCAAAGTAATCGGTTGTCGGTCATTAAAAGGTCAAGTGCTCGTTTAGTGAAGTGATCAGTGTTAGTGACCGCGAAGTGTTGTAAATGCAAAGTGGCTTCTTGTGCTATTGTACCTGCGATCAACGCTACCTGAGCATCATCCCTCATTGATCGGGATCGGCACAGTGACCCAATGAAGCAAGTGTTCAGGCAGCAGGTGAATTCTTCTCCGAATGGGTGAGTTTTACCGATAGTAATTACTCATATTACTATAGTCATATTATTAATCTAAATTAATTTAAACATTTTTTGGTTTGGTCCGTCGTAATTAAAAAAATAAAAATCAATGTTTCTGTACTTTTTACCGATTACAGCAACTAATACGTCCAATTTTTGTTCATTCATTATGAAATAAGTATTCTTGTACAGTTTTTAATGTTTTAATACACAGTAAAATAACGTACAATCCGTAGGAATTACGAAAACATTACTTTTTATTTTTTCACTGTGGCATTACTTTACTAGATCGGCATTTTTAAATTCTTTTTCCTCGTTTTTTATTTTTTACAACTTGGATAATTAATTTAAAAATCTGAAAAAATTCTATAATGTGTGTCGTGATAGCTAACGTGTTCCTGATTTTTTTCATAATTTAACATCTAATAATTTAAAAGAAATTGAGCAATAACGTAGAGATCTTGAGTTTCTTGTACAAGACTCGGGCACGGCAAGTAGTGAATGCTACGTAGAGCTTCTGCCCTGTCACTGGACGGCCGTCCATCCGCTATAGGCGCTCTCTGATTGCATTCAATAATTCTGATTTTATTGTTGCAGAAACTACTGATAAATGTCTTACAACTACTCTATCGCAAGCAGCCCTCAGTAATTCAATAATATGTACCAACAACTAAAGCAATACTAATAGGAAATGAAAGTAGTTCTTGCAGTGAAAACATATCATCGGAAAACTAAGACCCTATTCCGGGATATTCTGACCATAATGATTCGCAAACTGTAAATTCGTCTACTCCAATAACAGTATATCGCAACTTGCATTCTTCCTTCAATATTTCACTAAGAGACATTATACCCATCCCCAAGATACAAAGCAAAGGAAAGAGGAGTAATCGACGTGGGAAAACAGCTATTTTAACTTCTTCACCATTCAAAAGAGAGTTACTTGATTTAAAACAAGTAGTCGAAGAGAAAAAGACAACAAATTCAAAAAAACGAAAAAGGACGTCAGGAAAATCAAGACTAACGTCAATTAAAAAAAAGAAAATAGAATTTCTTCACGTCCAAACTTGTTTCTTTATGAAATGTATCAGTAAGAAAACATGTTTCGTTTTGTCCCCACAGCAATGCAATCTTGCCCCATATGCGGGGCAATTTAGTTACTTTAAAAAAAAAATATTTATTCCAGTCTTGGTCCTTGTGATCTCTTTTTGTTGATGAAATTTGAAGATGAATATACAAGGTGTCCCAATATATACAGGGTATATATACAGGTATGAATATACAGGGTGTGTTATTAAAAAGTTATAACAAAATTACGGAATTCAAATAATATAAGAATAATAACCAACTTGCTGTTACTGCGAGCATTGGATCGAATAAATCAGCAATGTTTGCGTTCAGTGTAAGTTGTGTTTACTACCTGAGGTTACCTAAGATTGAAAGTAATTTCTGCTAATAATAATAGGTATTAGTAAGTTGTTGGAGTTCATATGGAATTCGTATTTACGAATTGAGAATATGCAGATATGCACTTTATTTCAAAACAAGTTCGGCAGTAGTTAGATAATCTGTTTCTTTACAAATGGATAGGTCGGATTGGGACAATCTCTTGGCCACCAAGATCGCCCGATCTTACGCCACTCGACTTTTATTTGTGGGGAACTTTGAAAGATAAATTAATATCGCTGTCGATCATGTATTGTCAAGGACGGTAAATATTTTGAAATGGAGTATTAATTAACTCTGGAAATGCCTATATTAAGCAGTAAATACATTGATCTATTCGATCCAATGCTCGCAGTAACAGCAAGTTGGTTATTATTCTTATATTACTTGAATTCCGTAATTTTGTTATAACTTTTTAATAAAGCTCTATGTGACCTATGTTTACATAACATTTTTTTCTTATTTAGTGCCATAGAATATGCTGACAAAGTTTAATCCTTAAAACCTGGGACACACTGTATATTGATTCTAAAAATGCTTTAATAAATGTTACAAGAAGAATATATTTGATTTTCTCTATGTTTTTTCTTAGTTATACCGTCTTGCCCCACGTTCCCCTAGATGTGCAAAAAGTAAAATAGAGCAACTGAGTTTGTCTGAATGGTCTATTTGTAATAACTGGGTTAATGTGACAAAAGATGAGTTGACTGCGTTTTTTGGCGTTATCTTGAACTTGGGTATTATGCCCATTCCTAATTTGAAGGATTATTGGTCTAAAGAGCATTTTGGAAGCATACCTCTTCTTAGAGATATATTTTAAAGAGAAAGATTTTTGCAGATCGTTTGGACGTTACGTATTAATGAAAATGTTTCTGAGTATTCAAATATAATGATAAAAATTCGAAAAGTGAGTAATTTTCTTGATTATATTGATGCTAAATTCCGAGAATACTTTACACCGGGTAGAGAGACATCAATCGATGAATTTATCGTTAAATTTAAAGGAAAAACTGTAAAAAAAACACAGTAAATGGAGAATCCATATTTTTGTTTCATCGGACGTACCGTACTGGATATACATGTATACATATGCTATCCTTCCCTTGTTACGTTCCGTAACGATTAAAATTTCTTTTCTTTTTCTTTTCCTTTCCCACGAGGAATTATCGTCGTCACGACGGTTGGTCGCCACCCGATAGTTGGCGTTAGCATAAAGTAAGTCGCGAACCAAACCCATTATACTTTGAACACACCCGTCTCACTGGTTACACTCCCCCGGAATCCTTTGTTTATCTCGATAGTAAAGGACTAATACATACCAATACGAAAACATACCAATAATTTATCACTTCAACCGCAAAACATTTGACAAAAAAATAATTTACAGTCCCAATATAAATACAAATAATACTAACTTAAGATTTAAATATAAGATGTCATCTGTAGATATTAACGACACATCCAGAAAGGACACAAAAAAATTCTGGTGGTTTTAATAACCTAAATATATATAAAAATTTAATAATAAGCTTTACTGATATGTCATTATATTTTAGATTAAGTCTACACTAACCTATGTAATATATTATTAGGATACAGCGACCAAGTACAAAATAAATTAAACCAAAGCGTACCAAAAATAGTTAGTAGTTGTAAAATACAAATTAACGCGAGGTTGAAAACATCTCCTCCTCGATAGTATAGCGGTTAGTATCCCCGCCTGTCACGCGGGAGACCGGGGTTTGACTCCCCGTCGGGGAGAAAGGATTTTTTTTGTTCTTTTGTTTCTCTTTCCTTTTCTTCGACGGACTGTCAGACACAGTATTCGATTAATTATACATTCAAATATCTATATACGTTTTGTTTATGTTTACCACACGTAGGATAAGTTTATCATATACCCTTGTACATAATCCCCTCCCCCCTATATTTTTGACAATTTTAGTATAGTTTTTGCCGTTTGTATATTTAATTCCTAAACCAAAGCGCAATATTATGTAAATGTTTATTGTATTCTCCTCTCCGCATTAAGTGCAATGAAAAAAATTAATGTTTAGATTACGAGTACTCAACTAAGAAGAGTCTTTAACCCTTTCCCTACGAACGGTGACTATAGTCACCCAACGCCCGACGCTCGCCACGTACGATCGGTGACTATAGTCACCCAACATTTGATGCTCGCTATGTACGAACGGTGACTTATCATACGGTGACTTATATACGGTCATCCACGAATCTACGTGAACAGAGTATATCTGTTATCTCCATGATTATCCATCGCAGTCGTTTCGCAAGTGCACAAGTTTGGCGCGGCAGCTCGTTTCGCGGGAATAGCGCGGCGCAGAAAGCGTCCGTAGCGAAAGGGTTAATCTTTCATTTATACTTGTAACCTTCATTCCTATTTTATACGTTTAAGGATTTTTCTACTGTTTTTATTCTCTGTTATGTTTTGTAAAATTTTTTATCGGCTAATAAACTTATGTTACGGGGGGGGTAAGTCGCGAACGTCTCTCGAATCCTGCAACGAGCTGCTGTTGCAGCAACCTGATATTAACGTCTGGTTAATACGTAGAATCTTTGGACACTCAGTGGTTCTCTAATAATTAATAATAATAAAATTGCCATTCACAACGGATGCATCAACAACACACAGTGTTATGGGGAATCCCTAGTTGATTGCATTCGTTCCCGTTATTTCCACATGAACAATAGTTTTGCGAATATTTCTCAAATCCTTGCCGAAATACTGCCTCATTGGTAAAATTATAATGTTCACCTTTGTATTATTATCCTCTTAATTTTATATTTTATACATATACATATTTTTATATACATATATCCGGAATTACTATTGTGCGAATGAATGCGAGTATGTAAGAATGCGGATTCAGAATTTAGAATGGTTGAGAACATCACCAAACCTACTGGTTGAGAAGTGCAGAAATTAAAAGGACACATAAACCATGCACACACACGTGATTTCAGGCGAGCCTCATGAGAGCGACTGCGATTTGCCGTCAAGTTACAATAATGTAGTATCAGCTTTTTGGTAGCTAGCCCAGCCTGGGTCCCGCCCGAGTGCTCCAAGCCTCGACACTCTTCGTTGACAAGTCGTGAGGTACGCGACGAAGAGCCCGTGGGCTAATTATCCTGTTTTCTATCAGTTTTCTCTCGATAGTTTCGAGCAGAGATTCACTCAAAAGTGCAGTGAGCCGGGAGTGAATAGACTCATAGCCGCACGTAAAATCTCAAACAGTTTTAAAATTTCAAATAGTTTTAAAGTTTCAATTAGTTTTAGAATTCAAATAGTTTTTCTTTTTCTTGATTATTTCTTACTATCCTATAATATAGTATTCGGCTTAATAACATAGTAATACTATCGTTAATCGTACGTGTGTATGTGTGTGTGTGTGTGTAGTTTTCCAGGTATATCCAGTCTATAGTACTCCAGGTATTTGGAAATCAGATAGAGATCGGATAAAGTAATTCAAGGAGATATATAAAATTTGTATAAGAAGTAACTAGTAGATTGGTGAGTCCCTCATTGTACATTCTTTTCATTTCTTTTATGATTGTAATTCTTTTATATTTTTGTTTTACTTGACTTTCAGAATATCAGAATATATTACCTATCTTAATATTGCAAACGCAATACAGTATATTTAATAATCAGACCTTCAAACAAGCTTCCACCAATCCTCGAACAAGCATACACTACAGGGCCTGTATAGGACTAGACGAAAACGAACCCATAATAATTAATCTATCATCGAGGGTGAAGTAACTGCTCTACTTCATTGTCGAATGTACTGTTAACGCACGTAGCGTTTGAGCAGAAAACATTCCACCGACCAACGCGACCGCGCTACGCACGTTATACCCTACTACGGAAGTGTTACTGCAAAACGTCTCATACGTCCAGATCTTCTTGTAAGTTCAAGAATTGTTTTGAAGCTGAATCACAAGTTATTGAGCACTAATCCTGAGGTAGAGAGATATCATATCTTTAAAAATCGTTATTATACAGGAATACAACTAGCGTAAGAACCATTGAAACTAAAGTATAATATAACTGGTACTATTCAAACGAACAGAAAGTACATTCCAAATGTGATTAAAAAATCAACTTTTACAAACACTACCGTACCTGCCTATCGAATAATATTTTATTATTAGCATGGAAGGATAAGAGAATAATTACCATGTTTAGCAGTTATCATGAGTCAGATATGGAAACTAAAGAAAGAAGGCTACGAGGAGGTAGCACAGTCAGCATAAGTAACAAATTATTGTAAATTACATTAAACATAAGACAGGTGTAAAGAAAGCCGACCAAAGCATCAGCTAAAAAAGAAAATAAAAGACCTATTTCGCATTTTATGTTTGTTCGACGTCTAGTTTCCACTACAACATGCCGGCGATTTTCGTGATGGAACATCTTCAAAAGTAGGAAGACCATCGTCCTGAGATAAAGAAGAAAGGAAATGGTAAGCTACATATATTACGCCACTGTGAAAACATAAACAGTAACAACTGTTCCGTGTGTTTTAACCCAAAAATGAAAGGAAGAAGACGCCAAACCAATTATTTTTGTGACATATGTACTCAAAAACCAGAACTCCATATTGGAGAATGCTTTAAAAGACACCACACAATAAAGGACACCACAGATAAAGGATTATGAAATATAATTTTTATAAGATAATCAAATCATATTATGTTATTATGTTGCTACAAATAAATAAAGTTGAAAAAAATTGATTATTTGGCTTATTCTTTATACTTTTGCATTATGTTACCAGTGTTTCTGTAACAAAGACTATTTTGGATCAGCAACACATCTGAGTATAAACGAAATACAGTAATGTTGCGGACGAGAGCCGTTTCGTCTACACGGACGAGAGCTGTGGTTTATCCCCACTACCTCGTTTGATACGTGCCGCCGAGAAACCAATTCTTGGAACCATCGCGTTCGAGCTCGACGCCCGAGAACAAGGACGTCATAAAAAACAACGATAGCATTAGGGATTTAAATAGGAAAAATTGAAGTTTCTTATTCGCAAACGGATTTTCACGCAAGTAACACCAATCGCTTCCTTGTGCTCTCCCGATTAAAATGATGTCAAACACGACATGATTCCGATTATTTTTAACAAAGATACATAGAACTTGGTTTGTAGAACGAAAGGTCATGCTCATTGCGTTATGTAAACAGACCCGGGCGCGACTCTCGTCCGTGAATGGTAGTCGATTTTAAGCACGACCAGTCCCGAGCGCTGCTCTCGTCCGTGAATGGTAGTCGATTCTAAGGCACGACTAGACCCGAACGCGACTCTCGTCCGTGAGTGGTAGTCGATTCGACGAGCGCAGCTCTCGTCGTAGGGCTAACTCCCTATTATTCCCTCATATTTTTGTGTTTAATTATTTAATGACTGAAATTATTAAGAAAATGAAAGCGTAACGCAAAAAGTATATAAGTTCCGTTTTAAATGTTAAGAAATTTTGATTTTTTTATTTTCAATATCTTCTTTCCGACATCGATTAAATATAATATACATAAATTCTGTTAGCCAAATCTTCATTTACTGTCATATTTAGCTCGTAAAGATCTGATAGAAAAGTAACTTTGACGATTCTCCGTAACCGTCGCAGGGTTCCAACCTTTATTATTTAAATATCTTTATTATAAATAATAGGAATCATGTCGTATTTGATATCATTTTTATCGGGAGAGCACAAGAAATCGATTGGTGTTACTTGCGTGAAAATCTGTTTGCAAATAAGGAACTTCAATTTTTCCTATTAAATTGTCTTTTCTGACGTCATTGATTTCGGGCATCGAGCTCGAGCGACACCCTTTTTTTGCTTCTCCGGTCGTGTACCAATTATCTCGGCGACCGAGAGCAAAGGAAGCCGAATCGACTACCGGTCGCGGACGAGAGTCGCGACCAGACCCGAGAGCGGCTCTCGTCCGCAACATTACTGTACAATCGCAAAGAGTTAAAAAGCCATATATTAAGGATCAATAAATGTGTCTCTGGGCAAAATGACGTTAACCCTTCAAGCTTAGACAGCAGCTTATTTGAAGAATCGGACTATTATTAATCTCATACGATTATGAAAAACACAAAGCTAAACATCTGCTGTTGGAACTCAAGGTGTATTATTCCACGCTTAGATGAAATTAAAAACATGTATGTGGAAGTCATGGCTCTTTTCTGATAAGGCCCTTCGCACTCTCCCTGATTTCTTCACGCCCAGAAACAATCGTTTTCATTTAGGAGGAGATAGGATTATTTTCTTTGTTTGCGGGAGCATTGACTACTAAGAAGTTACAAATCTGACTTCTTCAAATAACTCTGTCAAAATGTTACGTATGTCTTTGAATAACGTAAAACCCTATATTTTACTGCTTGTTACAGAGTCCTGGGTTTGACCCTAACTCAAAATCAATGAGATACTATTCTCCGTAACACTGAACATCTCAAGAGTTACATCATTATAGAGGATTCTTCTCTTATATGAATGTTTCCGATAAAATTAATATAGAATTACATGATGGGCTCTCACAGAAAAATCCTTATCCAATGTATTAATGAAATATCACATTTTAATCTAAATATCAAAATAATGATCAAATTCTTTTGGATCCCATCTCACTTTGGCATTGATGGAAATGAGAAGGCTTGTTGCAAGAAGTGCTGCTTTACGAGACATTATCCATGTTCCCTACACTGATGTATTTGCCTCTTCTAAAAAAGAGAATCAAAACATGTACTAATGAAGTATTAAGAAAACAAGGTCTATTCAAAGGAACAAATATTTCCAAAACTATTGTGACGATTCCATGGTGATTCCGTGGCTCTCTGGTACGCTCACAAAAACCTGGTAACGGGGTTCATAATCACTTGTAATAGAACGAGAACGGAAGAAATTTAGCGTTTTCCTTAGATCCTATTAACATTATAAACGAAGCAAAATGCAAATACAACTATGAAAACGAGAATTTAAATTATGTTTTATGGCAATTCCATTATATGCCATACAAAAGGAAAGTTAATCACATCATTACAAAAACTGGGCCATCAGCTACCATTAAATGTGAACATTTTCATATCCTTATCCAATATTAAAGTTTATTTTTGCATTTTCTCCTCCTTTAAAAACTGCAAATTGCAAATTTGGGTCATTTATTGTATTCTGTTATTTCTGTACGTTTATATTCATTTCACGATGATTGTAAATTGTAGCTAAATAAGCCCGCAAGGGTTTTATATGCTTAAATAAAAAAAAATAATAATAACATTAAACAAGAAGGAATGAAGACTGCCACTTCTATCCTTTATCGATATCTTAATGAGATTACCAATATACCTAACAAAATCAGCAATAATATTTTTAAATATTTAAATAAATATTATAAATATTAAATAAATAAAAAACGATATTATCAATATATCGATAAGATATCAATAATCTGTAGTCACGTTTCTAGTCTAGACACGTACAATAACGTGCACGAACTCACGCAAAACCATACGCGGCGAAAATCCTATTTACATTGGTGCAACGTGTTTCCGAATTTCCATTTAATACCCTCAAAAAGGGTCGGTTTTAATGACGAAGTGAGCATTACAATCAGGCAAATATTTGTCGAGGCTAGAAAGCAAGACTACTCCACATATGCAAACGCTTCACGCTGTTACGAGTCCAGACGAGTTACGTAAAGTAACTATGAAAGGGCTCGATTCAAAGCTCCTTCCATTGACCTTTGACTTTGCCTGGAAGTCACCATGCAAGGGCCGATAGGCATTTCTGTTACAGCCAATTAATAGAATTCTTTGAAACAAATATCATTGAACTTTTCTCGGAAACTCTGCGATGCAGCCGAGTCCGCACCATTTTTCCCATAGATTTGTTAGTATAAAAAGGCCAAGAAATTCGATCTAGCGGAGTCATTTCCAATCCAGTTCGAGTTTAATACGCGACTTAGACTGAAATCAAGATCGAGCATTAGTTCTCCTTCAAGCAAAAATCTTTGAGTACAGTACGTAAACCTTACTGTAACGTAGTCTTAACGACGCGTCCCCCGCATACCTCTGTGCGTAATCTAGAGAGAGAGGACTTAGTTCCACAACACTTAAACTCATCAACAATTGTATTCCTTCGAGTCAAACTTAAACTCGTAATAATATACATTTTTATAAGGTTTGTTAAATTGAACTTAGTTCAATCAAAACCTTTTCTAAATCCAATAAGAAGCGAACGCGTAACGATCCCACAAATATTATATCTTTATCGCTCGAGGTATATTATACTTTTCAATTAAGATACTTTTGGTATCTTAACATTCATGTTTACCTATTATAAAGTGAATAAGAGATAAATATCTATAATACTAGATCAGCGACTTCTGTATAGCTTCTCTTCGAAACTTGTTTCGAATTGTAGTTAGTAGTAGAATACAAACTTGAGTACTGAGTACTATCGCTTTGATTTATATACTAGATTAAAATTATATCATGGCTACTGGAGATGTTAGTGCCTGTAATGTAAGTGCGAAGAACCAATCTATTCAAGTTTCATTACTCTTTGATAGAAAATTTTTTAAAATAGTATCAAACAAAGACAATGGTAGGAAAGTGTCAACAAAATGCATCAGGGGTAACTGCTGCTTCAAAGGAAGCTTTTGTGCTACATTCTTCAATCAGAAAATTCCAAAAATTCTAAAACTTGATACACAAGTAGTGTAGGTCCCCATTTATCCAACATGGGGTACAAGAGTATTTCGGGTAAGTGGATCTGTTAGATAATAAGAGTCCAAGAATTATCCCCTACATTGCTGTTTATTCGTTTATATAATTGGAGTTTCACATAACTGATTTTGTCGAATAATATATTCTGTAAAACGGGTACTGTGATAAGATTGTGTTGGATAAATGAAATGCAGATAAATGGAGTTCTACTGTAATTAATATTAATAATTTACATCTAATTCTAGTGAAAAATGTGGTGACAATAATAAATACTAAAAGTAAAGTGTGTTGTAATTGTTTGAATTTGCAGAATGCTCATGTTTAGTATGTTTCAACTTATGCACCATTCTTTTGCCAGTTGCATGTGCATTAACCTCTTGGGTTTCTACTAGTTCACAATGCCATATAAATAGAATGAGTCAGACTCATCATAAAAATCCAAGAGGTTTAAGTAAAGTGTTCACACAAGTTCAAATCCATAAGAAAGTAGTGAAAATATATAGTTAAATACATGAACTTTCCAAAGGTAATTTAAATCATATGAGATGTGAAATCTGTTTCAACTATTACACAATAGTTGATCCAACTGAGACACAAAGAAGGATGTTTAAAATATGCAGACCTTTTTTTAGATCCAACATGCATATTCAGCATTTGTATACGTGATTTAACATTGTACAAGGTCTTTCCTAGCATTTCATTCTATTAAAATAGACTCTTTTAATCGTTTCAAATGTGTTCTGCAATGTGTATTGCACATATCTAGGCAAGACTTAAGGTACAATGTTTTCTATCAGATTTCTTTTATGACAGAAGATATACGTACAAGTATTCCAAGAATTCCAAGATTTTCTTGCTACAATAAAATGAGGAGGATTTGCCATTTCGTATGTAAGAGGCTGAGGCTGTTTCCTTTTTGGTCTATAACGTCCAGCTTGAGTTCTATTAAGAACTCCAGAAATATGCAAATTTCTTTTTAAAAGAATGTTTGAATCGATGACTAAAGTCTGCAAGAAACATAGATTATATTGAGGTTATGTACAAAATTTTAGGTATTTCTGAGACTAAATTGATTAACTCCAGTTTTCGAATTTATTTGGAACGTTTTGGAAAATTTTTCACTTTTTATGTTTAAAATAAATATAAACTAATCTGAAATATTTCTGTTTTATGGAGTTAGTCGATTTGGTACATTGATTTTTTAAGAATTTTGATTTATATATACACATCTTAGAGGCGATATTAAATTCATTTTCTGTCGCTTCTTGTTGAGAATTATATTTATATTTCGTCAACAATAATTCACGAATAATAGTACTGTATAGAATAAATTGAAACTCAACAAATGTACAATATGTGCAACCTTAAACCATATATACTTTGTTGTGTAACGTTGCGAATATTCAATTTCTTGAATTTATCAGGCGATGGTTGGTGTGCATGTAGCGCTAACCGCTCTACTCGTGTCAGTAGTGCGGTATATTCAAAATAAAGAATTGAAGTTTAAGTTAAAAATTAGAATTTTATTCTTAAATCAGCAAGACATACAAAAACGTAAGCGAGAGAAAATCTGTCTAACTCTCCGAGATTTTCCTTGAGTCGTGGAAACCTCTGATGCAAAATTATCCACCTCGAAAAATCCTCCTCTCTGAACCCAAGGGCCCAATCATGAAAAAGCTCATCCCCTGTCGATAATGATCCTTCCTACTCTGCACTCCATCCCCGAGTCGCTGAAGGTGAAAGACATCCGCCATGACATTTATATAACGAAAAATCCCACACGGGAAAAGAGAAAATATGAAAAGGACCGAGTTGAGCAAGCAACTCTTAAGGCAATTTATGGCCTTGAAGAGTAAGCTAGCTACAATCGAGCATCGTAGGAGATAATGAAGTTTTTAAGGACAGTACGTGACTTAGTTGAAACTGTCAATTCGTTAAGGTCAAGAGTCTCGGTAGAGACTCGCGCCAAGTACATTCACACCACGAGTGGTGGGGATGAACTGGCGAGAGGCTCTCGCCGAGACTATCTATACACGAGTGAAAAATGAGGTGATGTTGAAACTTTGAGCTTCTTTAAAAGTATCTTAGAAGATATTTTTTTCATGGAAATTGATTAATTGTAACTCTGTGAACCTTCATCTACGTACTGATGCAAATATTAGTGAAATTAATGTATGGATTATCGAAAAAATTGCATATTAAGCGGCTCGTGTGCCGAAAAACGTTTAGTGAATTCTAGTAAAATGTCTGTGAGAACTATATTACTAGCATTGTTAGAAAGAGAAAGATAGATTTATGTAAATTTGCGCGAACGAGGAAGATGCCAAATGCGATTTCTGTAGTTCTAAATCAATTTAACAGTATGGTGGCATTGTTCAATTGAAGTGATTGGCAACACATGAGAAATCTCCGCAGACATTCGCGCCAAATATGAATTATATCACGAAACTTCTTCTCAATAAATACAATTTTATTGGACTTGCGTAAATAAAAATGTTTATAAACCACTAATGTTATTTTTATTAGCAGTTACTTACCAATTGGCGGTTTCTTCTGAAATTGCTGTCATCATTTTGAATGTGACATGACTTTCGTTTGTCGTGCATGACGTTTGACAGTTTGTAGAGATAGAGGTTATGTATCGGTTTTTTTTTTTTGGTTTTAACTGTTTATTTTAAATGAAAGTAATAAAGTACTTTATATATTTTTAGTTTAATTTGTTATATATTTATTTCATAATTTCAGTTATTTAGGCATAGACATGCGCTCATCAGTTTTTACATATATAGATATGTTGAAGTAGAAACTTTTGTAAATCAAGCACCAATTAATAATAAAATTATTAGAAGCTTCGGTGAAATATCCGTTATTTTAAAACGCAGGTAACCTTGTGAATTTTGAATTTGGTATTTGAAAACAGGTAAGTGCAATAACAGACTTTATAAAATGGTACAACTAAATTTTCATGTTGCAATCACGGCATCAAAGCTAATGGTTTGTTTTTCAATCAAATTTATTTTTATTGGACTATTAGATATTTATTAGATAAACTTAATGATCAATAGCGAAAGAGAAAAATAATAGAAGATGTTGAAGTTATATTTATTGGATAATAGGAATGATGTTCGCATTGTTGACTTGAGGAATGGCTGTGTTCTCATAAAAGAAGGAGTTTTTCGCTTTTGAAGTATTGTTATTGTATTTAGTTTTGGAATTTGTATACCATTAGATTTATACTTACTTCTTTATATCATAAGTTATTGTAGACAGTACTTAAGTTATAATGGAGATCGTTACACAAATTAATAATCACATTAGAAGTTTCTTATACTTATGATTTATAACTATATAAGTTATGTTACACGATACATATATACTACTGAATATCATATAGAGATATTTTGTAGGATGTTATTTCATAATTTTGAATTTCTGAATTCTGAATTTTGTTTTAAAATTAAAATGTTATCACTGTCCTTGATCTTCTTTAAATTTTCTTTTCTATTCTACATGCACTATTTTTCTTTATGCAGTTTCATAAAAATCCTTTGAATTCCATTAAAATATAGCAATCTTAAATACCATACCAACTTATTCTCCAACTTTTAAAAATTTCAATTAATGAAAACTAATATGTATACTGTTATTCTAATTAATTTGTTTTTATTTTTTTAGGAAGAAATGTTAGAAGAAATACATTTTATAGATAGAATACTAGCACGTTCGTGTAGGCTAGAAAAAGGGGGTAAACTTCGCAAAAAGTAACTAAATCCCAACAAAAACACTGTCAGTGTAAAAATATGCGCCAAGTACATCCACAAAAATCGTGATTATTTCGACCCCAACAAAAACGTAGCCAATGTATCCTAACAAAAACACTATCGGTATATCCCAGCAAAAACATCGTCGGTGTAAAAATGTACACCCAGTACATTTGCAGAAATCGTGATTATTCCGATCTTACAAAGTATCGAAATCAAATAATAAAGCCGAGTACATTAACTTTTTATAGTTTATGTGAATATTTCAATGTATGCTCTAAAAAATTTGCCACATAAGTATCACTTTAGGAATCATACACAATGTGCGCTCTAAAAAATTTGCAAGACAAACATCGCTTTAGGAGTTATGCACAAATCGAAAAATTAAACTTAAAATGTACTTGGCGGGCTCTTTTGCATCGAAATCATAGTCCACAATAGTTTAATTAAAATGTTCAAAATTATTTAATGTTCTCGAATAATAAGTTATAGGTAAATTCTTATTATTCTTTATTTGTGAGAGAACACCACCAATACCTACATTAGAAGCATCACACGTAACGACAAAGGATTGAGAAAACTCAGGATACTGTAATAGTCGTTCACTAATTAAAATTGATTTTAATGTCTCGAACGCTTTTTGCTGTTGCTCGGACCAAATGAATTCCACGTCGTTCTTTAATAATGAAGTTAATGGTTTCGCGATCATTGAAAAGTTTCAAATAAATTTACGATAGTATCCTACCATACCGAGAAACTGTTTTATTTGCTTCAAATTTTTCGGAGAACTTATATTTTTAATACACTCAATTTTCTTTGGATTTGGTCTGATTCCGTCTTTAGAAATGATATGTCCAAGATATTGACAAGATTCGCGTAAAAATTCGCACTTATCAGGTTGAAGTTTAAGATTGTGTTCACGAAATCTATTGAAAACGTTACGTAGTTTTAATTATGATCACTGAGACTCGATGCATGAATTATTACATCGTCTAAATAAACAAAGCACTGTTTATTACTAAGCCCGGTCAAAACGTTATTCATCATTCTTTGAAATACAGTCGGCGCATTTTTTAACCCGAAAGAAGTAAATATATAGATTAGCAGAGCCACCTCCGATTTCAATTACCTTGGAATATGTTTTCAAGGTCATCATTCTGAATAACTTTTCCCTATATATATATATATATATATATATATATATATATATATATATATATATATACCCGGCGGTCTCTTTTAGTTTTCGAGATATTCGCAAAAATGATTTCAATATTAAAATGTGTGATCGGAGCTGGTCTGGGTTAGGTGGTTCATTAGCGGGGAAGGGTTTGGGGAGGCTGCCGCCCCTCCCCAAAACAACTGACATGTTTCCATATATTTTCCCTATACATATACAAGGAGGTCTTTTTTAGTTTTCGAGATATTCGCAAAGAATATGCAAAGAATTTTCAATATTGAAAAGAGTGATTAAAATAGGTTTGGTTAGTTTCGTTAGCGAGAGCTTCTGTTTACCTTCCTCGCTGAAACCTATATTGTTGAGATTTCTTATGATGTCAAAAGAGCTCGAGGAAAGACGGTTCATTATTATCAGTTTCGAACAAATCGTTGTAACGTAACGTCGTGCATTAATTATTAATAAAAAGATTGCTCCTGGAACAATAATCCATAGTGATTTTTGGAAAGCATATGAACAAATTTATAAAAGTACATTTCAACATTTTATAGTGAATCATTCAAAAAATATCGTTGATTCAATCACAGGTGTCCATGCCTAGAATATTGAAAGAGTATGGAGAGATATTCGTGCCAATATTCCTAGGTATGGTCGTAGAAAAAATCATTTTGACCACTATCTGGCAGAATTTGTATTTAAGGGGGCAGACTCCTTCGGGGCCTACTCCGAATCGATCGAAGCGCTGTTGCGAAGAAACGGGCATTAGTGAAAACATATAATTTATACATGCGACATTTGATAATGTGGCATCTAGCGTTATCCTGTTGAATTACAAATGAGAAGTGCGAAGGTATAATTGCCAAATCGCATCGTAGGAAAGTTCTGTCACGCTGTTGCCACATCAATTACAATTTTATGCATCAGTAAATCTCTACTGAATATGCCTTGAGCCGATATTTTGCTTCATACGGAATATAGAAAAGGACGGTGCGAGCGAGAAAGAAAGAGTATCACGAATGAAACAATACACATGTGCCCAAAATTATGAAAGTGGTCTAAGAAACAACATTTTCGTATGAGATTCACACAAAATTTCACATTTATAATAAATATTTATTAATCAAGACTAATTATAATGTTACGTAATATAGAAATATTTTCTAATTTATTCAAATGTAATCCTTTCAATATCCCAAAATAAGAAATATACAATTTAGACCACTTTCATAATTATGGGCATATATATATACTAATATGTGAAATCCTAAAACTTGTATATATAGAATAAATAATTCATTAAATTCATGCTATTCATTCATTCATTCATTCATACTTTTTAAAAAATGAACAAACGAAATTATTTTAATTCTTTTTTATTTAAAAATAAAAATGTTATGAGTGGTATAATTGTAATCTGTGAAAAGGTATACAAAAATTAGAATTATTTAAAATAAAAATTGAAAACAAAAAAAATTAAAAGCTACCACGAGATTCGAACCAGGCACCTACAGATTATGAAGGAATACCTAATTCACACTCAACTAAGGTATTTTCTTGTAAAATTAGTGGATTAAACTATAACTTCTGAAACAATTCCAATTGTTTGTTTATAGTAAATAATAACTATTGAAGAATAATGATTTGTAAATCACCTTTACTTGCTACATTTTCATCGATCAAGAGTCACTCACACTGAACCTCTCGTACTGTTTGCAACGAGTGCAAGACGTTGCGAGTATTCATTAGCAATGTTATAATTTATACATTTAGTGAACAATAAACAACATTTATCATAATATAATGACAAAAACATTATAGGGGTATATATTTTTCGTAAAACCATTCGTTTCAGGGCCCAATTTCGCACAAAATGCAGTTTAACTAGGAATGTTATTATTTTGTTTATAACGTAAAAATTCAAAATTCTATTTTAGCCGTATTTTGTGTTTTGGTTCATAGTATTTGCATACAAATTTGCAAAACGATCGATCAGCATGTTGTCAGTGAAAACAACGACAATATACTATTTTTTAATATATTTTTTAAATAAATTGATATTTTTAAAAACTATTTACATAGGTGGATTCGTCGTTCAAAAATACACAATCGCCCCATTTATATCATTTTGCTATACGCATTAGTTTTGGAGATATTAAACGAAATATGTTTTCCACCCCCAACTTTGGGGGTGGTTTTCACACCCTTTAGATGAATTAGAAGCAATAAAAAAATACGTGTCGAATATTTTCGGCTATTCTACAATGCTACAAAGTTTCATCAAAATCGGAGACTTTCACCTCGCGATGTTCCCTTATTAGTAAGAATCAAAATCTCGGCTGGAGTTGGATTCGTTCGAGTTTTCCTGATGGGCAGAATTGTAATATGTACATACATATATGTGGCAACAGCGTGACGAAACTTTCAATACGTTTTGGCAACTAAGCCTTTCTTGCGTCTGAGTCGTGTATTCGATGAATACGCTATTCAGCTGTCAAATTCTAGATTACATTTACCGACTGATCTGTATTTTTATCGATGCTGATGGTAATATGACCAAATTGATTGAGATATACCATTAACGCTTCTAACGGCAAATCGTTGAACTATTTTTGTGTCAAAACGGGTGCACAACGAAAATTACGCTTTACGCCTTCAAGAAGTGTTAAATTGAGGAAAATCGCATTTCCACGATATTGTGCTAATTCAAGGAAGGGTGCTCTGGTGTGCTATGAGTGAAAAAACCATTACATCGTGAGATATTTGCGAAAATGTCACTTCGGCAGCCATCTTGCTAGTTTACAACAGCGGCGGTTTCATGCTTACAGTTTGTAATTTTACAGTTTTCTCAACGTATAGTGTTTATTGGAGTTTAAACGGACCAGAGCACCCTGTAGTGAAGTCTACTCGTGGGTTGTGTACCCGCGAAAAATTCATTTATGCAAGTATCGAGACGTAAAGCGTAATTTGCGAAACCGTTTGTCTCTCTCGCTCATCGCGTATACGTGTATGACTTTCTTTGCTTGTGTGAGCGCACGCACACAGCTCAAAACACAAGGAGTCTGCCCCCTTAAAAGAACATTCGATTTTGACGAACAACTGAATGCTTTTTTTTTCAAGTAATGGCAGATATATATAAAATAACTGAAGATATAAAGGAATAAACAAGTAGGAACGTGTCTATTATTATAGGCGGCAGCTCCTCCCCAAACGCCTCCCCACTAATGAACCCCCTAACTCAGACCAACTCCGATCACACTTTTTAATATTGAAATCATTTTTGCGAATATCTCGAAAACTAAAAGAGACCGCCGGGTATATGTATAAGGAAAAGCTGTTCAGAATGATGACCTTGACAACATATTCCAAGGTCATTGAAATCGGAGGTGGCTCCCCTAATCTATATAATTACCCCCGAAAGGCATTCGCGTAAATTCAAAATGTCCCTCTGGAGTTGAGAAACCTGTTTTTTGACCATCATCCGAATGCATAGGGATCTGGTGAAAACCACTTGCTAAATCTAATGTAGTAAAATAGTGTTACGAGACGGGAGGTGAGCAGCGCGAGAGACCGTTGAGGATAGGTATATTTCCAAAGAATATAGTGGTTGATGTGTTAATTGGTACACGGACGAAACTGATGCGAGATCAGTGAGTCGTTGGGATTATTGTAGACGAGGACGAACTTGATGTAAAATCAGGGAGCCTATGAGGATAGGTGTGCTTCCGGACGAAACTGATCGGTGATCAGTAAGCCGCAGGAGAGTGAGTTTTGTGAACGTACCTTATGCGAAATCAGGGAGTCACTAGGATCAGTTTTACAGACGAACTCAAATTAAATTGAGGTGCTGTTAAGGAGGTTGGCGAATTCGAACAGACGAGCCTGATGCGAAATCAGTGTACTGTAAGGAAGTTGGATAATGTACAGACGAACCTGGTATCAGGTGACTGTAGGAAGTAGACGAAACTGATGTAAAATCAGTTAGCTACAGGATAGGTTAGCTTTCGTGGACGAACTCGAATAAATCGAGGAGCCACTAGGTTGAATGCAGTTTCTTTGGAAGTAAGGGTATGCGGACGAAACTGATGTAAGATCAAAGAGCCACAGGAGATGTTAGTGAGCCTCGTAACTTTTTAATTATTAATTGATACAACTTGAGCGGTTAAGCTGTATCGTGGTGGATCTGTCAACTTCGAATGGGATCGCTTAAGGTAGTTATAGGTTTGTAAGCAATCTACGCAAAATTACAATGAATACTTAAATATATTCTAAAATCAGTCTTTACGTACAAGTGTACAGTGTAGTGTTGTCGCGTAAAGTATATGATATTAATGCACGGTGTTAACGCACTGGCGATGCGGGGACTTACAGAGTGGTCGTAGGAATTGCCAGATAGAATTTATGCCGACTCGCGGATTCTATGAGGTTAACTGTAGACTCGAAAGGGAACTTTAGCCCGATCTAACTGGATAGCAACCAACTCTGACGAACTTGACTATCAACGTGACGGTACTGTTCTGAACCCGTTAGGGCTAAAATCTCTGAATTTATATAGGCCGAAAAATGAGTGGGGGTTCGTTAGAAATTTCCATATAAGGAAATTTCTCACGGTTGGTACAGCGTCGTGGTTGCTACCCAGCTGCTCGGAGTCGCGCTTACATTAAGATAACGAAAAAACGAAAGTGCTAGGGCGTTTTCTCTTAACAGGCAGAGACTTGAATATTTGGGAGAGTAGTCGGAAAATATTCTCCGTACGTAACAATAGTGTGCGTGACCTAGTTGATCTAAAATATGTTCTATACTTGGGAGTGGGTAAGCATCCCCAATAGGTTTTTCATTAAGTTTTCTGTAGTCAATAACGATTCTCCACTTTTGCTGACCAGAAGCGTCTGGTTTTTTCGATACAACCCAAAGTGGATTTGACCACGGACTTGTTGAGGGTTTAACGATTCCTTGTTCTAACATTTCTTCGATTTGTTTCGATACTTCATTCTTATGTACCTCAGGATATCTATAAGACTTTTACTTGAACAGGAATATTTTCAGTAGTTGGAATCTTATTAACTGTTGCAGAAGTCATGGTTAACATGTCGCCAGGGAGATGGAAAATATCTTCGAATTTTTGACACAACTTTATTATAGAATTTTTCTCCTCAGAATTTAAATGTTCCGTTCGTATATTTTCATTTAATAATGTAAATCTCTTTTGTTTGTTATTAGAATTGATATTAGAACAAAAGGTCTAATTCTGTTTAGAAGGACGTAGAAGTGGCAAAATGGGTTTAGGAAATATTTTCCTGTCTAGAGATCGATTAATAATCGTAATTAAAGTTTCATTATCATTTATCACCTTTACTAACGCTCCGTGAACAATTAGCGATTCCTTTTGATCTAGAGATTGGTTTAGAATTAATCCTTCTTCTAAATTCAGAGGATTTAAAACAAATGTTTTGATTACCGTTTCAGTTCGAGGCGCGATTGACACCAAGGATGCATTTGTCGATTGATTTATATTTCTTTGTAAGGGAATCGAGAATGGAATAGCTTCAATTTTAATAGAAGAATTTTTGAAATCGATATTGCAATGTTGTATCTCAAAAAAGTTTTGTCCTAAAAGACCACCGAAAGGTATGCCAGTATTGGAATCAAGGACTTGGAATTTACAATTAAACAAGTGTTTACGAATTGATAATTTGGGTTCCGTTTCTCTAAGAGTTGCTATTGGTGCACTGACATTGATACCATTAAGCATAATTGGTTCAGGATTAATGATTTTGAAGTTACATAGACTTGATTTTTTTACTAATGACACGGATGCTTCTGTGTCAACTAAAAATTTCAGAACTGTATCAGGAGAATTTGACGATGGAGATTCGAATAGGATAAATGTTAATTCATTGCTGTTCAAATAAACGTTATAAAATGTAAATGAACTGAGCTGTGTTGCAATGCTAGATTCATTAATATTCGTGGGCACTTGTGCAGAAGTATTAGAATTTTGTTTAGGAGGTTGAAAATTTTGATTACTAAGATGCATATTCGAATGTTGAGCATTTTGAAAATTTGATTTGTTTCCATTATTTCTATTACGTCGTAAATTTGCATTTAATTTGCATTTGCATCTTTTTATGCATTCGTCTATAGAATGACCCATATTTTTACAATAACGATACTGAATTTGATTTAGTGAAAGATGAGAGTTGTGCAGTGATCTAGGATTATTGGAATGATTCGAATTTTGGGATTGACTTGAATTTCTATAAGAATTATGAAAATTATTTTGTCGAACAGGCTGATTTTGTTGCATAAAATGAATTGATTTTGGATTTCGAGATACTGAAGGATTTGATTTTGTATCTTTGAAATAACAATCTTTACTTGCATGATTCGTTCTACTGCAATAAGTGCAATTAGAAAAATTACACTGTTCAACACGGGTCTGATTTTGTAAACGTGAATAAACATTTCTTATAGACTTCGACGTGCTGATTACGAATCTGCAACCCGTTTTTTCCCAGAACGTACAGTTTTTGAAAAAATCAATTTTGAAAAAAATGACAAATTTTCAACTTTGGGATTTTTTTCTGCTTTTACCGTAGTAGTTATTTAGTTGCTCTTTGCACGAAATGATTCTGTGGACTCTCCCGAATAAAATAATATAAATAGTTATTAGATTATAAACATCGAAATAGGTTTAAATAACAATTAAAGTGAAAAGGACACCCAAAACGCACCCATTTTTGCTGATATTTTTCACTTTATTTCAAAAAGTAAGGGTCTAGGAGAAAATTTGACTATATCACGCGATAGAGCAAATCTTTCTACTAAGGAAAGCATCAAGCGAATGTCCAAAATTATTTTTTATTTCAATATAGAAATAAAATAGTTTGGCGAAATGCGCGGCGGAGACAGTGGTACTCAATGACGTCAATGCGTATAGGGACCGCTGAACGGCAGGCGGTAGGCGAAGCGTCCTCCGCGCGCGCCGTTGCCATTGAGTACCACTGTCTCCGCCGCGCGTTTCGCCAAACTATTTTATTTCTATATTGAAATAAAAAATAATTTTGGACATTCGCTTGATGCTTTCCTTAGTAGAAAGATTTGCTCTATCGCGTGATATAGTCAAATTTTCTCCTAGACCCTTACTTTTTGAAATAAAGTGAAAAATATCAGCAAAAATGGGTGCGTTTTAGGTGTCCTTTTCACTTTAATTGTTATTTAAACCTATTTCGATGTTTATAATCTAATAACTATTTATATTATTTTATTCGGGAGAGTCCACAGAATCATTTCGTGCAAAGAGCAACTAAATAACTACTATGTTAAAAGCAGAAAAAAATCCCAAAGTTAAAAATTTGTCATTTTTTTCAAAATTGATTTTTTCAAAAACTGTACGTTCTGGGGGAAAACGGTTTGCAGATTCGTAATCAGCACGTCGAAATCTATAAGAAATGTTTATTCACGTTTACAAAATCGAAGAAAAGTCAAAATTTGTCGAACAGTGTTATCATAACGAATACGAAGAGTCTTTTCTCCTGCTGAAGCGGCAGTAAAAGCTTGATTAATTGTTTGAAATTCCCTATACCGAAGCATTTTCGAAATTTGAGGATGAGTATGATAAATAAAATCGGTTAAGAGTCATTTTAGTCACCATTGCGATACTTCCAGGTAACAGACTTTCGTCCTGTTCTGACGCATGAATGGCTGCGAGGATTCGAGACGAAAGGTCTTTGATCTTTTGATAGAATTGAGATACGTTTTCATTTGACTTTTGAATCATTGCATTTAATTCCTCAAACAGCTGATCGAGACGTTTTTTTTCCTGACAAAAATTTAATAAAAGCTCCGAAACTCCTTCCCAAGTTGTGAGATTGCAATGAATATCGATTTGTTCTCGCACTTTACCAGTAATACGACTTTTTACGTAAAGTAATAAAGCAGTTTTTTGATTTTCCGCAGCTAATTCAAAGACACCATCAACTTGTTTTACGAAACTACGAATTTTATATTGGTCACCGTCAAAAACTTCAGGGATTAATTTAATTAAAAATGAGAGTTCATACGTAGACTGTGAGCTTTGATTGACGTTATTAGGCATGATTGTATAGGATTTAGTGAGACTTAGGAGAATAGAAGGAAAAGAATTGTCTAAACTGATGAATATCTATTTGAGTAGTATTCACTGTAAAATTTTCTCTGCAATCGGTGCTGGATTTGCTAGGTCCAGTATTTTCCAACCAGGTTGCGGAATTTCCTTCAAGTATGTTGCTTTCTTGTATGTACTTCGTTTTGATCGATGTCCACGTTCTCAACAACTATGTTGTCATTCAATCCACAGGGTAGAGTTGCTAATTCTACTTATGCTCACTGTGTGTAGAATGCTGGACATCTCATCCTCGTCGCCAGAAATTATGTTGTGTTCCGTTAACTTAATATTTTATTACAAACGAAACTTACAACAATATTATTAAAAAACGAAAAACGTACACTTGACAACGTTCAATGGATATTCGTATATAAGTCTTAGATAATTGAATGAACTGTTGCTGACGAATAGTAGTAAAAGTCTGCCTGTCGAAACCAGCATTAGCGCCTAGCGTGTATCCAACGCTATCGCGGTCGCTCGAGCGGCAAACTCGTGCTCTCGTTGGCCGGTGTTTTTCGTTAATAACTCGTTAACGAAGCCTCATCTTACATTTTCGCTCAGGAAAAAGTTGTTTCAAATCACCCCCTGAATCACCCCTTTCAAGAAACTGCAACATTTTTGTTACACCCTGTATAAGTTTCTTCACCACATTGGATAATGTAGTTGCGTTGCAAATATAATTGATAAAACAGGCACGACTGTCGATATCGCAGTTTTCTGTGGGTAGAGACCTACCTTTACATGGGGGTTTCTGGGACTCTCGAAATTCATGACCCTCGAAAACAGGCAGTTGGGGTAGCTTGGAACCATCTATAGCCACTGATATAGTGGAGGGGGAATCACAGTGTGGCTCCATCTCGCATTCATTAGGCAGCCACATGTCTGTGGATAATTTTATTTCTGTAAAGAAAACTGTAACGGCAGATACCGACCAAGAAATCTCGTAAAGTCACGTGACTACGCTAGGCCCTTACACGTGACTTTTCCAGAGGCCCTTAAGGGCCTAGTGTAGTCACGTAACTTTTCCAGATTTCTTGGTTGATATCTGCTGTTACAGTTTTCTTTACTGAAATAATATTATCTACAGACATGTGGCTGCCTAATGAATGCGAGATGGAGCCACACTGTGATTCCTCCTCCACTATACACACTACCACCGACTAGGTAATAATAGACCTAACATCCTATGTACTTTTCTATCCCTGATTTTTGGGGTGCTAGCACCCCATTATCATTTTAGTGTCACCGCCAATATTACCGGCGAAGTCTCAAAGTAGATTGCAACGCTACGAATTTTCGGAATTACAATTAAAATGGAGTAGGCAGGTTATATTAAGCCCGCAAGTTTTGAATGTTTATGTAAGAGTGATAGTTAATAACTATATTGCGAATTTCATTCATTTCTGCCAAAATATAGAAAATATGAAGAATATAAATCAAGTTGCAATATTTAGAAAATAAGACATACTACTTACATAAATAATAACTATACTCTACGTATCAGCCATTGAGATATTAAAGTTTAACATTTTGTAATGTATTAAGCTATTAAACAGTATAATTTTCTAACGATTTGAACTATTAAACTATAAAAACTTCTTAATGTATATATATTAATGTATATAACTAAAAAAAATCATGGTACTAAGAAACAATATTTGTTATATGTTGTAATAGTTGTATAATAACTTACTTTAACTTGCAATCTTTGTAAAGTTTCAAAGTATAAAGTAGTAAAGTTTCAAAGTTTCAAAGTATTTCAAAGTAAATAGTAATAATAAATAAACATAATAATTATAGTATATAAACAAGCTAAATGAGAGCACCTACATACTTGTCCTGTTTATTATTACACAATGTAATTTAACAATGGAAAGAATTTTTCCCAGTCATTCTTTTTACGAGATTTCAAGGTCACTGATATTTTTGAAACGAGATTCTATATTTTTTTCTATATTCTTCTGGAGGATATCTATAAGAATATATTTAACTTTCTTAATACTCGTAACGTTTCAATTATTATTTCGCAAGATGACTTGCTATAAATAACGCTCTGATCTTTTAAATGGAACTGGAAAAAATCCGTTAAATTATTGTTTATAATAATAAACAATTTTAAAATTTAGATATGGTTCTCTGATTCAATTTGTTTGGATAAATTTGTAAGAAATTGTATTGAAATTTATTTGTCAGAAAAATACGAAGAATAAGAAATCTGTTCCTTAGACAATGGTTGGGGTAAGTGCTGTGGGGTTCATCACAGTCCTGTTACCGAAAGGCATAGCCTTCCCCACTCCGTGGTCAGATCCTTTAGGAACAATATTCCCATTCTTTAGCAATACGGTGTCGGGCCGCTTGCCTTCCTTAAACACTCGCTCTTCTTTGAAACAGTCACACAACACCCAATAACTGGAAGGCCAAACGTAGCCATCAGCCATCAGGCGCCAACGGGACTGTTTAATCTCATGCACCTTCAATCAGCCACAGGCAGACTAAGACCCTATTACCCTATCATAAATCCCTCAAAGACACATTCTCGTTCGGCTAACCGTCCCAAACTCTCTCTCAAAATACCTTAACGCTAGCATATTTAATTATTTAAGTTGGAATTTGTTTTTCATGGTCTTCTTAATTAGTTAGTTTATTATTTTTATGTAAAAGAACATATTATATTTTCATATATATGTTTATATTTATATATCATGAAGAGACAAAAGTAACGACATGACTATATGTATAACTATGCAAAATAACATTTTTTTACAATGTTTTAATTCGTAACACATAGTATGTGAGCTAAAGCGTGGGTGGGCAAAGCTCCTTTTCTATATTGAATGAACTGTCAAATTCGACTCTATTCTGAGAAGTCACACGTATGTAAGCACACACGCTATTCGATATTTCACCACAGGTTGAAATAGTTCTCCACGTAAACGTTATTCGTGAGTAGAGGTCGCCTAATTCAGTCCACAAACTATGCATCGGTAAGGCAGTTTGACCTGAGACACAAAACCCCATTGAATGTTAGGTCTATCATTACCTGGTCGGTGACACTACTATACGAGCCGTATGTACGTGAATTCGGCACTTCGGATCACTTCGGATAGCTTCGGAAAGACGAAAGAGAAGGCAAATGTCATATCCTATTCTCGTGTTTCTAAAACGCTATTATGGTTTGGTGCAAGTCACCCGCAAGCGGCATTGAGCGGCACGAGTCACTCCTGAAATATTTCGAGTGTAAACTCTGATTTGATCTGCAAAAGTAAATCAGTTTAATAAAAATTACTTTTCGAATTTATGTAACTTGAATGTAAAAGATGATATACTTACAAGTTTTACACATTCTATGTTCTTGATACCACCCTTTAAGAACAATTAAAACAAGTTCATGATGATTTTCTATTAATTTACTTACAAACAATAAGAGTAAACGAATTTTAGTTATCTCTTTGTATATGTGGCGAATTATTTCCAATTTGTTTTTCCTTCCGGTTTGGTCTGGGTTAGGTCAGGGTTAGCTCTGGGTATATACAAAATAAGAGGAGACGTTGCTAAAAATACATTAATTTAATATATTTATAATCATCAGAATCACAGTTGCCGCTGCGACCCCGACCGCGGCTTCTCCCGTACTTCCATTTACGGACTTTCTTTTTAAAATCCCAGAACTGTAATATGAAAAATAGACACATGTTATTCACAAAGTTCACTTCTTTCTTGAACAAATAATGAATAGATAAATTACTTAGCGCTTTAGCATAAGATCGCCTATGATCTACGTACGTTTCGTCGTCATGCCTCCTCTAAAGCTAGCGCCGACGCCGACACCAACACCGACTCCGACGCCGACACCAACACCGACTCCGACGCCGACGCCGGAGTCGGTGCAAGCTTTAGAGGAGGCATGACGACAAAAGGTACGTAGATCATAGGCAATCTTATGCTAAAGCGCTAAGTAATTTATCTATTCATTTTTTGTTCAAGAAAGAAGTGAACTTTTTAAATAACATGTGTCTATTTTTCATATTATAATTTCGGGACTTTAAAAAGAAAATCCGCAAGTGGAAGTGTGGGAGAAATCGCAGTCGGGGTCGCAGCAGCAACCGCGGTCCTGGCCTGGGGGTAAGAGGCGGGAACGGGGGGGGATTTAATTATAAATTATTATAATTAAAAAGTAAATATATTAAATTAATGTATTTTTAGCAATGTCTCCTTTTATTTTGTATATACCCAGACCTAGCCCATACCTAACCCAGATCTAAGAACATATAAATATTATAAACAATTTATATTCTTTATTTTTAGTTTCTTATTGCATGTAGAATCGCTCTTTCTCGATTGTATCAGCTTGTACATAAACTTGTTTTAATTTAATTTTTCATACAAAATACACAGAGAATGTCATCGTTTGATCTTTAAACTCATCCCTCAAAATTTCATACAAATTTTTGGAGATCTGACCGAAGAAACTCCATTCGAGTCGAAACGTGAAAATATCTATAATATCAAAAAAGCTGCGTGTGCCTTGTTGCGCTTGCCGATGACTTGGACCTAAGCGTTTCAAGTTTCTTTCCGAATCTTTCCGAAGCCGTCCGAAGCAGTCCGAACCGCCGAGCTCACTTTCTGTTCGAATCTTACAATGCCACTCGGAATGACTTTTCATGGGACTTCTTGTGGGACATGAACGAAACACGCAGCTCGTATAGTTGCATGTGTAGTAGTGCGTCAAATTCTCGAAACTCGGGTGTCAACTCAGGGCTGCACGGGCCTCCTGATTAGGCGCTACCTGGTGTGTTCAAGCGGAACTAAACTTGTCAGCTTTTTACTGTGTTCTATCTCTAACCTGGCAAAAAGCACTGCCAAATTGCGCTGACGCTTTACGTCCTTATATTGGAAGGTTTTGAGCTGGAAGGTTCAATCTAGCCCGCGCTGGTCAGAATTTCGCTCAGAACAATCTCTAAATTAGCTAAAAATGCTTAGATTTCATGGCTGTGAATTTGTCGATTTTTGCTTTACTTTGAACACTCATATTACTGAACATCAGCAGAATCTGATTAAATAATGACCAGCGCGGGCTAGATTGAACCTTCCTCTATCGAATGAGTCCTTTTCCATCTCAAAATCTTTCAATATAAGGACGTAAAGCGTCAGCGCGTAAACCTCTGTTTTTGCCTAATTTTGTCGGTAATGTCACCGCCCTGATATATCTGATCCTAGGCCCTTAAGATATTGCGTTTAAAGATTTACTGATTTTCAGTAGAAGGAAATCTGCCAAGACTAGGAAGCACCGAAGGTGATCTCCCCCCCCCCCCCCCCTTTCTTTCCTTTTTAATTTCAAAGAATTTATATGATGAGACATTTCATGCATGCGCGATTATAATGTTTCGATATAAGGATTAGTGGACCATTTGTTGGAATCTGTTCGTTTGTTTCTCGTTATTGGGAGTGTTCCAGGAAAGGATTGTTGGGTGTAGTCCATAAATACTGTTCTTTGTATATGTTTATATATAAGTATATTTTCTCTATTTTTCTATAAAAGTTTTTATAATTGATTTACCTGCGAAATATTCCTTTTTTTAACATCCACTGCTTTACCAGCTTGGAGGACGGCGATTTCCTCTTCTGTGAGGCAAAGCCACGGAGATGATCACTTGCTTCACAGAAAGGCAAGGCTTTCGCTGAAGGCAGGCTTACCAGGCATGTGGTGCAGATTTTTCGCCACAGCAGGCAGTCTTCGTTTTGAAATACTGATTCTGATATCCGAAGGCACTTCATTTTCATTAAGGTGTCGTACGTACGCCTCTGGGGGGTCCTTGAGACTACTCCATCCAATGGCTTGCCATATTCTTTTAGATTTCCAGCCATTCTTTAACGAAGCGAAAAAAAAGAGAAAGAAGGGCATTTTAAGCGTTTTCCTTCCTTGTATTATTCTTACTTTTACTTACTGCGATTCCTCATCTAAAATATTCATTTTTTTTTGCATTTTTGTTCTTTAAAATTTTCTATCTTCTCGAGTTTTACCTATTTTTCCTTTTTGAAAAACTTCCTTGAAATAAGTCCCTTCTTTTTCGAGGATTTGAATGCTAGGTTCCTTAGGAGGGGATAATTTCTTGATATACGCTTTATTTGATATTTATTTGACTTGTGTTAATTTTTCCTCATACCGGTGAAAATTTTTACGTTTTTTCATGCTTGATTTATTCCCTCTTTCACGTCATTTTTTATGATAGTGCCTATTTGATTCTATCTTTATGCACTATTTTAGTCGATTTTGGTCCAATTTGATTTCATAAATTATTATTATTTAGTATTTCTGTAATGGTGTATGGTTTATCATATTCATTGCCTAATTTTCCTCATCTTGGTTTTAATAACATTACTTTTTCTCCAACATTATATTGTGTTGTTGAGTGGCCTTCAGGGATTTTGATTGGAACCTGGGATGAATTCGTTCCCGTGGAGCGCTAAGGCACTCTGCTCGTAAAGAAATGAAACAATTTTGAACTCAAACTAAACTGTTATATTTGAACCAAGAGAAAACACGTCTTATCCGGTCAAAGGACTGGGGCGAAGAGAGCGTACCAAAATGGATTCTCATTAAATCTAATAATGTTTGTTAATTTTTTGTATCTTAGTAACAAGGAACCAATTACATAATTATATTATAATTAATAAACTCCAATTCGTTAAAACTATCGTCAGCATTTATCGATTTCTAGCTTTCGAGTCTTTTACATCTTGGCGCTGGATATAATTCCTTAGAGAAGGGGAAAAAGGTGAGATTTGAATGTTTAAATAAGTGTTTCTAAGGAGATATTGATTTATTCTTTACTCTGAAATATTCTGTAGAGTAATGTTTATAACTAGTTTCAAGCATATAACTTATTCCAGCTTCACTTTTGACGCCTTCTCTATTACATTCAATTTGAACTTCGCGCCTTGAAGTTAGTGTCACACGTTGTCACACAACAGCGTACAGCAATTAGCACTCTTACCATAATTGATGTTTAAAATTTCGATGTATTAGTATATTGATGTTTTTCAGAAGAAATTGTACTAATACTACTACTATGTAATAATTATATAGTACTGGTACTTGTAATAGTATAGCTATTACTAATTATTAAGTTTCTAGGTTACTACTACTATCACCACTACTAGTTATTAGTAGATGCTATGACTACTATTACTAATACTAATAAAAGACCATAGAAATTTTAAATATTTTATTCTAATACAGAATACGAAATTGTATAGTATAATATTCTTACAATAATCAATCCTAATAACTACAATTATATACATTAGCCTTCAACTATTAAATTTCCTTCTAAACTAAAAGTTATTTCTTTAATACAAATAATTGTCAAAATAAAACTTATAAATTGAAATTTTAAAGTCTTAAAAGAAGTGTCGAACAGTATTTATCTTCTTACTTGTGTGTCTTCTTTTGAAAGAAATCTCATGAAACATATCAGAATTAATGCTTTCGGCAGGATTTCTTATTGAAAATTAACTGCATCAAAATACTACTATTAGTGTAAAAACCCCATAAAGTAACGCACAAGGATAAGCAATAAGAATCCTCTGATTCTCCTCTCCAGACATATTTGAAAGGAACCTGGACGCCGAAAGCGTCGCCCAGGTAACAGCAAGTCCTGCAAAATTAAGTCCAACAGGACTTCTCAAAGTAGCAAAAATTCCGAACCCAGCGAGAATTACAATAGGTAGCAGACAGTACCCCAAAACGGAGGCGACGGAAGACACAGTGATATCGCTGGCTCTGCTCATCAAAGACAAGAGAATGTACATCAGCATGCATGACGTCACTGCCAGGCCATAAATGTAGCCAAAATGGGCCTTCGAACCAGTTAATAATAAAAATGTCGCGAGGAGTAAACAGAAGGCCACTGGGCCGGCTAAGTCGCAATCTTGGAGAAGATAATTCGCATCGTCAATTTGACCTTTTCTGTGAAAGGGATTCAAGACAGCTAGAGTTTTCTGCAAGATTCGATCGAGGTCGATGCCCAACTCTTCCAAGAGGGGAGGCTCTTCTTCTTCTTCTGGGAAACCTGGTCCTGAAATTTTAAGATTTTTGGGTAATTGTTTGCTTGAGTAATCTTAAAGGTGTGAAAAAATTTGGTTTTGGCTTGAAAGAATTTTTGGTTTCAGAGATATGTATATTTGAAGGAGAAGGAAGTTTGATTCTGAGGAGCACACTTGAGGTTTTAAAGGTAGTTCTGATTAAGGAGATGCTTTTGCTTCTATGGAACAGATATTCTTTGAAATAAAAGATTCAAGATTCAGATAAGTTTCAATAAAATTTTTTCGAAAACGAAAAATAACTTCATTTTGATCCCTAGTTTCTTCTGAAATGAAAAGAAAGTGTTTTTTATTAAGTATGGAACTTGTTATGGAACAGATATTTTAGTATCTATATAATAAAAGTTGCATTGAAAAAGTTCTTTTACAACATTTATTAGAAAAGGTTCCATAAGATAATTAACACAATATTTGACTCACTGAATAATGTTCAGTATTTATTACAATGATCAAGAACTTTTCAAAATATTTCAATTTTTATTAACTTTTTTTTACTTTTTAATATTTCAATTAAATTTTATTTATATATTTTGCATGTTCACAACTTAATTTACGTAGCACAATTTAAACTAAGACTTTTCTTTTTCAGAAGTATTTTTTAGCTGTTCTTGTTGGAACACATAAAATTTTTTTTTAAAAGTTCCACTGTTATGTTCTGAATAAACCTTATTAGAAAGTTCTATAACTGTTTTAACCCATGGAGGAATCTTTCCCTTCAGAAAGAATTTTTGCTTTAGATAGAGCTTTCACATTGCAAGAAACCTTTACTTCAGAAGAAACTGTCACTTCTTAAGAAACCTTTGCATAAGAAAGAACTCTCATTTCTCAGAAAATCTGTTTTGCAAAAAAACCTTCACTTGAAAAAAAGCTATTTTTTAAGGAATCTTTGCTTCAAAAAAAAACGTTTGCTTCAAAAAAAAAAAAAAAAAACAAAAAAAACGTTTGCTTAGCAAGTAATCGTCACAAGAAACTTTCACTTCTAATTTTCAATTCTTTAAACCTTTTTCATTGTTAACCCTATATTTTAACTTTTATTGCATATTTTGATTTAAATTCTTATCAATTATTATTTCCTTTCTTTTTCTAAATTCTATTACTATTTTGCTATTCTTCTCATACGTATACATAGCACACATTCTATTAACAGGTTTTCCTTTCCTACAAATTAAATAAACTAATAAAAAGCACCAAAGAATTTACATGAAAATAATTGTTATTTCAACCGATAAATAATGTGTACAAATCATTTTATGTATAAAGAAATGAATATGTAATTTTCTTCCTACCAAGCCATTTTTAAAGCTCTTCTGAAAAGAATTCTTAATTTTGGGAACTAAAATATAAAAGAAGTAGCATTATTTATGGAATCATATGCTATATATGAGAATTGTACGCACTTTTATGAAATAAAAAAGGAAATCAGTAAATCAGAAAACTTCATATGTATTATTCTGAATTAACGACTTTTTTGTTTTTGTTATAATTATTACCTGTATTATACCTTTTGCAAAATCATTCTGATTGAAAATATCTGCTCCAAAAGCATTTGCAGAACCGTCGATATAATTATTTTGCGAAAGTTGATAATTTTCTGGACGTTGGTCACCGTAGGATCGGAACTCAAATTGGAGATTAGGTTGCTCGAAACCTGGAGCATCGAAGTTGTAGTGGTCTTCAGCTGATTTGCTCCAGTAATTGTCTTGATTTGTGTATTCAGACATTTTTTGAGTTTTTCTCTATCTAAAAGAAAACTGTAAATTACTTATGGAAATTGCTTGGATTTTTTTAGTGAAAGAAATTTTTATTGAAGTTAACCTATTTCTTGAAGATAAAGGATATCATCACATACTAACTCTTTGACAAGAGGATCATTTTAACTGGATATAGAGGGGGTCCAACTCCCCTCTTGAAGGATATAGTATTGAGTATTGGCACGCCACCTAACAGTAACAGTAAATGACTTCGGAGTAACTAAAATCCAATATGGTCGTACAAGTGGTGCTTTTTGAATATAGTTATTCAAGATTAGATTGTTATTTTAGAAGAGGACATGACATTATTTTTGTTACTTACAATTTCGAAACAGAGTTATTATTGAAATTGTAAGGAACAAAAATAACTTGCCTATTCTCTTCTATATGTATGTAGAATATAATATACATGAAATATGAAATATGATTAATTACAAAAATATAAATTTTATTAATTTTTATTTTTTATTTTTTTACAGTATTTAATATAAGCTAATTTAATCATCTTAGTTTTTCTGAAAAAACTGTCCTTTTCCCACATAGTATTTCATTAATATTGTGACATAAAGTATTTATGACAATGCATATTACTGAATTCATTAACGATTTCTAAAAGTATGTTACATACGTGTTATATGTTGTTGCGTGGCCTTCAGGGATTTTTATTTGAACTCGGGAAGGATTCGTGCCCGTGGAGCGCTAAAGCACTCTGCTCGTAAAGAAATGAAACAATTTTAAACTCAAACTAAACTGTTATATTTGAACCAAGAGAAAACACGTCTTATCCGGTCAAAGGACTGGGGCGAAGAGAGTGTACCAAAATGGATTCTCACTAAATCTAATAATGTTTGTTAATTTTTGGTATCTTAGTAACAAGGAACCAATTACATAATTATATTATAATTAATAAACTCCAATTCGTTAAAGCTATCGTCAGCATTTATCGATTTCTTACTTTCGAGTCTTTTACATCTTGGCGCTGGATATAATTCCTTAGAGAAGGGGAAAAAGGTGAGATTTGAATGTTTAAATAAGTGTTTCTAAGGAGATATTGATTTATTCTTTACTCTGAAATATTCTGTAGAGTAATGTTTATAACTGGTTTCAAGCATATAAACTTATTCCAACTTCCCCTTTGACGCCTTCTCTATTACATTCAATTTGAACTTCGCGCCTTGAAGTTAGTGTCACACGTTGTCACACAACAATGTAAACGAATAAATATCTAATCTTACATATTGTTGAGAATGTTCAGTTTCTCAAATTTATTGGGCGATGGGTTGGTGCTCGTGGAGCGGTAACCCGCTCTGTTCGTATTAGTAGTGCGAGATATTCAAAATAAAGAATTGAAGTTTAAGTTAAAACTTAGAATTTTATGCTTTAATCAGTAAGGCATAGAAAGCGTAAGCGAGGGAAAATCTGTCTAATTCTCCGAGATTTTCCTCGAATCGTGGAAACCTCTGACGCAAAATCATCCGTCTCCAAAAATCCTACAAAAAAATGCTAAACAATTACCGAAATTATCATTTTTGTTATTGTAAATGTAATTGAAGGAGAACAGTATCTATCTCCAAGCTTTTGTTATGAGCTGCAAATTACTGTAGCGTTGTAAAAGTTATAAACGAATTTTTATTACAAGTTCGCCAGTATTCTTAGACTTTTCCACCTTATTGAGGTATAGTCTGTGCTTCAATACATAGATGTGTGGTTGTAAAAATGCAATTCTTAATAGCAAACAATATATCTAATATTTTTTAATATTGCAGTACATGTGTATAATTTATAATGTAAGATACATGTATGTATGTGTGGGTAAACAGTATTTAATATTTTACTCTTTCTTTTCATGATTTAATATGTTTTAGTTACAGGGTGTGGTTTGCAGGTATATGTAACCCATGGTTTCTTGTTAATGAATTAGAAATACATAGTTTACTCCTGGAAGTAAAATCTATTACCAACATATAATACCATTGGATGCAAGCAAGTATGTAATTTAATATTTCACACATTTGTTCAATATTCTTATTTGTAGGTTGTGGATTGCAGGTATAAGCTAAGATTTTCTATACATTCAATTAAAAATACAGTTTATGCCTGCAAGTCTCAATTACTACCAATGTATAATAGCTGTCGTTTAAATGAACAAAATATTATAAAATTTAATTTTTTATTATAATTCATATATGTTTATGTGTAAAGCAAAGTTATGAAGTAATATATGTGTAATTATATCAATTATATTTTTACTATCCATGTTAGTATTTATATTATATTGTAATACTCTCTTTTAATATCACAATTTTTCCAAATTTGTGGAGGTATTTATAATTATATGTATAAAATAATAATGTCAAAAGTAATTATTGAGTGAAATAAAATTATTAAAATAATACATATCTCCTCAATAAGGTTATACAAACATTTCTCAAATATTTATTTCTGGCACAATTTTTAATTAGGACATTATTTCTTAACAAAATATAAAAAAATAATTGCTTAATACGATATTACCACAGAGGCTATGATATTACGCCAGAAATATTCCACATTTTCCACTTTCTCTTTGATATACACAAATTGAAAAATTAAACCTAAAATAGACAGGCATTTTTACGACAAAATGTTTTTATCAGGTCTGGATTAAGGGAGGAGAGTGTAGGTGACTAGGAGAAACTAGATAGCTTCATTGTTGAAGAGGCTGCATATTTTGTTGAGATTTCAGCTATTCTCATTGTCAGCCTTTTTGTTGATACAAATTTATTTAACTGTAATGTGAAAGTCGAAACATTCTGCAAACTATACATCAATTAAATATAACACTGTTCAAAGCTGTTAAAATGGGAATGTGTATGTATGTGCGATGGTTGCATACATACTTCGTTTTGCAATGATATAAAAATAGTATACTGCTTAGCTATTACAACTTGTAAAAAAGCTTATTTTTAATTGTGGATTATGATTTCGATGCAAAAGGGCTCGCGAATTACATTTTGAGTTTAATTTTTCAATTTGTGTATGATTCTTAAAGTAATGCTTATCTCGCAAATTTTGTAGAGCGCACAGTGAACTATTCACATAAACCATAAGATTAATGTAATGACTAATATAATGGCTTCATTTGATTTCGATACTTTGTAAGATCGGAATAACCACGACTTTTACAAATGTACTGGGTGCACATTTTTATACTGACAGTGTTTTTGTTGGGAATTACTTTTTACAAGTTTTATTCTTGTTTTTTTTTTAATTAATACAAATGAAATATACGCATATATATCTAACTATCAATATAAATATAGATGTTTATACATATATAAATTTGTTGTGTTTATTTACACAGATATTTTATACAATCATACTTTGATTTAATAATTATTAATATGTTACCTTTTAATAAATTTCCTATTGGCATATTTATTATTACAAGTCATTTAAGTTATATTATAACCAGAAATTTAATTCTATAAATTACTTCAAATGCTATGTTCAGAAATAGCTAATTGCATTTGTTTTTCTGCTAATCTGAAAAATAACAAGAAAGATTTACAGTCAAATTGACTCTTAAACGCAGCCTTATAAATCAAATCCTTATTCTTTATTCCTGAGTAGAAAAAAAGATTTGTTTCTAAAGATTTGTTTACAAGTATTATAAAATATATTTATCTTTCAATAATTTCGACGTTTTTTCAATATTATATGAATTCTGTTCTTTTCTCCACACTGAAATTTGCCATAAATGCATGAAGATACATAGTAATTTAATGATAATATACAATATGTTTTCTTTATAATCAATACAGTCAAGTAGCATACAATCAAATAAAATCTCAGATAGTCATTGCACGATCCACATTATCAAACTATATTAAAAACTTCAAATAAATCGACATTAAAAATACCTTTTTAAAAATTCTAAAACTGAATGCAGTAATAATTATTTCTTTCAAAAGCATAAACTCCTTTTGTTATGAGAACAGCCAGTTCTCAAATCAACAATGATAATATTATTTCCACTGTTCAATATAACTTCAACATCTTGTATTATCTTCTTCCCTTGTTCCTCATTATTTAGTTTATCTAATACTGGACTAATGAAAGTAAATTTAAATAAAAAACACATTAACTTTGATATTGTGATTGTGATATGAGAATTTAGTTATATCATTTTACAAAGTCTGTTATACTTACCTATTTTCAAATATCAAATTTAAAATTCACGTGCAATTTTATTGCACAAGATTGCCTCTATTTTAATATTCCGGATATTTCACAGAGGTTTCTAATTTTACTATTAATTGATGCTTGCTTTACAAAACTTTCTACTTTGTCTAATGGAAAAACTGATGAGTCTATAAATAATGCCCAAATAAATCAAACTATAAAATAAACCTAATAAATTAGATTAAAAACATATCTAGAGACGCGGTAGCGTCTCGACGCCAAGTACATGAAGAAGAACACGTCGAAGCTTGGATTCGGGAAGAGTAGGTTGTTGTATGGTTATTTAGTGAATTGTTCTATTAATTTAAACCTGAATGAAACTTATTGGATTGGAAGAGAGAATGTACTATTTAATTATACGTCTTGTCTGTTTGAGTTACAATTCTGGAATGGATTGATCTTCCTTTCAATCGTTGCTAACAACTAATATTCCTTTTGTTTTTCTACTGGGTGAAATTTAAACCGAAATGTACAATTATTTAAAATACAACATTATGATTTACATTCATAGCTTATAATAATCGATTCATTTAAATCTCCCTCCAAACTATCTTCGTGATGGCGCAGCTTGAGACTTCTACTTAAGGGGGTACGGTAGTCACGTGACTTTTCGAGATTGCCAGGTCGGTATCTGCTATTACAGTTTTCGTTACAGAAATAGTATTACCCACAGACACGTGGCTGCCTGATGAACGCAAGATGGAGCCTTTCTATGATTTCGATTTCGGGAGGTAGCTTAGAAAATTTCCCCCTCTACTGCACACACTACTATACGAGTTATGTGTACGTGAACTCGACGCTTCGCGACCGACTTCGGACATTTGCGGAAAGTAGAGAGAGTGCGAATATAAGTCTTACTCTCTCACTCTTGAAACGCCATATTCAACTGTTCACATCCCTACAAGCGGCACGAGCCACGCGCGATGTTTCCGATTGCTGAGATATTTTCAGTGATTCAATACAGCACTGAATCGTGTGAATGTAGTGGTATTTAGCAAACGACACATGTTATTTGTATGTGTATAACTTTTACACGTGTCACATTCTAAATACCACTACATTCATATTATTCATTGTTCGCCCACATCGATACGATCCATCACAACGATAATTACACAATACATTTAGTTTGAAATAACTAAACAATACATGTGTTAAAATTTTTTATTTAAAAATAAAACTTGATATCTTGGTGCCCGTCTCTTCCGCCTCTGTAGCTGCTGTCACGACCCCGGTCAAAGTTGCTACTGCCGTTCTTCCACTTGCGTAGTGTGAACTCTTTCTCTATCAAAGTAAACACAATTATTTATCTATAATATTGAAAATAAACATAATTATTACATTTTTTGTGATTTATAAGACAAATATGATTAGTTAGTGTGAAATCACCTATACATCTACGTACCTCTTTTACATACTTCAGTAACTCCTGTCATGGCGACATCGTTCATCTGGGGCAAGCTGAAACTTCTCCTGTGTGAACTCTTTTATCTGTAATGTTGAAAATAAATATAATTATTACATTATGTTCGATGTACAGGAGAAATATGATTAGTTAGCATGAAATCTGTTATACATCTATATACCTTTTTTATACACGTTCAATAACTCTTGTCATGGCGATACGGCTCATCTGTATTTATACTGCGTTCACTGAGAGAATGCAGTCGTTTCACGCAGATGACTACCATTGTCAGCTCGCAAGTGTCGAAGGAACTCAGCTGTCCTATTGAAAAATGATAGTGAAGTTCCAATAAATTTTGAACTCAGTTTGAGTTTTTTGATGCCGTGTACTTACAGAAGTCAGAAAATTACAGTTGGATGCTATAAAATCTGTGATAAAAATTTAAGCACAACGAAAACGATTTATAATGAATTTATCTTCGATGAAAAATGTACATTATTATTATATGTATGTGACTATATTTATCTCTTTACATATGTTGTAAAGTGTTGGCTCTGTCTTTGTTTCAAGTGGCAGGATTTGCACTCTTGATACTGATCTGTGAAAAACAGAAGAAATGTATGGTGTTGTCCAATTATTTATACGATAAAGATATCATCATTATCGTACTTACCGTTTTTTGTGCATCATTTCCACTTCATACAAAAGAATTATTCCTGTGATATGAACCTGTAAAAGAAATGTATACAAAATTATTTTCATGATGATTTCGAATTAATTCACCTATAGATAACATTTTGTAATTTTACTGTAGTCGCAATAGGCCATAGAAAAGTTCTTCATGTGCGCTGCTTTGCACTCGTTGGTGCAATTGCGACATTAGATTGCAATCGGACAGCTCTTCATGTGCGCTGCTTTGCACTCGTTGGTGCAATTGTGACATTAGATTGCAATCGGACAGCTCTTCATGTGCGCTGCTTTGCACTCGTTGGTGCAATTGTGACATTAGATTGCAATCGGACAGCTCTTCATGTGCGCTGCTTTGCACTCGTTGGTGCAATTGTGACATTAGATTGCAATCGGACAGCTCTTCATGTGCGCTGCTTTGCACTCGTTGGTGCAATTGTGACATTAGATTGCAATCGAACAGCTCTTCATGTGCGCTGCTTTGCACTCGTTGGTGCAATTGTGACATTAGATTGCAATCGAACAGCTCTTCATGTGCGCTGCTTTGCACTCGTTGGTGCAATTGGGACATTAGATTACATTCGGCTATTAGACAATATTATTGCCTCAATAAAGTGGGAGTTGTCTTCCCAGCATTACACATCGTTAGATGTATTTTTATATTGAATTGAGCATGTAGCTCTTTTTTTTATATATGAGGGCTCTCTAATTGGCTGACCTCTATTGAACCTGCTGTCTACAATTTCTGGTAGCATGCAGTCCTCATAAAACTTTTAGTTTTTCTTCCATTTCTGTCTGCCAGAATTCGTTGTCTCTTTTTACTTTCGTAATTTTCATCCCTTTCGGGGTCCATAAACAAAACAAAGCATTTTCTCTGTTGGTGATATGCAACTGCCCTTGCACTTGATAGTAGTAATGGTGATTTTTATTTAATTCATCACCGCAATAAATCCGTCGTATTGCAGGAAGCTGTTGTATCGCTTCAGTAGGCGATAAATCCTTTGCCGATTCCGGACATTTGACTTCAACGATAGTATCGTCTTCAATGAGGCTATCGGGCGTCGCACCCAAATAAGGTACGACGGCATCGATGAAGAGGCCACACGATGCAAGAGTAATTCCAAATTCTTTTTCTAATTGTTTCAAAGCTTTCACCTCGTTCTCTCTTCCGTATTCCAGAGAACGTAGATTTTGTATTTGCGGATACATTATACTCTTCAAAGTATTTGCTCGAGGCGTATCCTTTCGTAATCGGCATATCTTGCCGAAATTAGACGCAGTTAATAATTTTTTCCTATATGCCATCCATTTTTCACAATTCGCCTGATCACGAGTTTCCTCTTCGATCCTGTGTCGTATCCTCTGCCATTCGCGTAGTGTTGCTATATGCCTTTCACACTCAGAAGAGTACACAGCCTCTTCCATGTCTGGTTTCTCTGCATTGGGGCCGTAATCGCTATCGCATGATTGTTTTTCATACCGAGAGGAGGACGCTTTCGCTTGTTGTACATATTTCATTTTTCTCAATAATATACGTTTACGTTGTTCTTCCATCCTTTTTACAATGGCTGTCGGTTCTTTGTCCATTGCGATACTCAATCGGCTTAACGCTTCTTTTGAGTTACATTGAACAACAGCAGCAGAAACTCTACCTTGATACGAGCCTTTTCGTCCAAAGTTTATGCGTTTTCCTCCGATGAATTTAGCAATAATATTATTAAATGTTTCGACGGAATTACTGTTCAGAGTGTGCAGCAAACTTTCAGCCTGAACGAACAGTGGCTGCATCGCCTCCTCAATGCTCTGATAAATGCCCGCTTCCCTCAGCTGTGGAACGTAGTTGATTCCGTTGGAGTCAGAGTATTTGTCGCAAAAATATGCTAATCTCTGACAATCCTTATGTTCACCGAAAACGTGGCTCGGCACATTTCTCAAATCTACCTTCAAATTTTTTATTTGGTCGACGAGATTTATCTTCTCCTTGAATCGGTATTCTGCAGCTTTGTGTATACCCGTGCGCAGGCGGAGGGCATTCTGTTTGACGATGCCTCTTAGTTCCTTGCATCGACCTTTTGCAACGATTTCGTTTATCTTTCTACCGAAATTGCGTAAGAGATGATTGGTGCATTCAATTTTCCGTACATGCACCATGTACTCTTTGTAAGGATCATTATCCAATATCTTTTTGTATACACTACTGTCACCATCGGCAACTAATATTGCGTATATTAGGCCGTGCATTTCTACGCTACAGTTGAAGCCTTCCACAATAGCAGCACTTTCCATTCCAGTTGAACTCTGATTACGACCCCAGTTTTTGAAGCAGCGATGCTCGCGCGCTTCTTCCTTCTTCTTAGCTGCTCGTTGACAGATCATACAGAATTTATTCTTCACGTTGATATACAATACTTTTTTTGTGTGGTACCCAACGATGGCCCCTACACCAGAAAGAGAATTGTAATCACCACCACGGTATGATCTTTTCATCCAACTGCCATCTGCGACAACTGCGATCCACGGTACATTAGAACCCGGGTATACATCGCCTCTTGCTATGGCCAGTTCTCTCTCCTCTTTTCCTGCATCTTCCATTTCTCGTTGTGCAGCCAGTTCGAAGGCATCGATCAACTCATCTTGACATTTGTCGTACAGTCTTCTGGACATACACGATACGTTTATGCCAGACATTATTTCTTCCAGTTGATTATATCCGCCGCCTGTCAGCATTGTCACGGAAACGGCACTGCGATTTATATCCATAGTGGCATCAGTCTTTTGCAAACATGATATGCGCTCTTGATGATTGCACATTTGACACTGTACATTATAGACTTTCTCTAATCCGTTTTGTTGATGTCCAACTATTTTAAAATGTTCGATGCCACAGCCGATATTTGAATGTTTTCCGAGCTGTATTATTTGGTTGAAAACATATGGAAAGTCGACAAAGTCTATCCCTTGTGACATTGGTCGATCTAACTGTTGTGGTTTTTCTCTATCTACCAACCAGTTCCTCTTGGAATCAATGTCACTTCGAACATCTTCACTTACTTCTTCATTGCTTTCTCTTGCGGAAGACTGCCAAGACTCTTCCGGCACTGGCGAAATTCTTTCACTATTCAGTTGATCTTCTTGTTCCATATCTTCTATATCTATATCTTCCAAGTCGTCTTCTTCTATGATTTCTTCTATAATTTCGACGTCTTCGGGATTTCCAATGTTTTCTTCATGTCTTGCATGAAAATCAGCTATAGTGGACGTACTTGGGAATATTTCACCGGACGCACCTGTACCAGTACTTGTTTGGATTATGTTACGAGTATCCTGACGGAGTTGTACGTTGCTGGTATCGTCTTGTTGATATTGCCTTATTAGGAGGCAAGCTGCATCCTTTAGTTGTCGTCTGTACGTAAAATATACGAAATATGCAGTAGAAAAAAGACAGGCATAGTAAAAATCATGTACAATTGACTAGCTATTTGGAAGAAAGACCTTTCTCGAGATAAGCCTTTGTTTCGATTATCACAGTTTTAGAATCTAAAAATCGTATTATATATGTCCTCAAATTACCAATGTCATACTATGAATCACCTAAAGTACGAAAGTGTTAAACAAAAAAAGAGCCTTTCTCGTGATAGCCAATAAATTTTCCCCCTTGTACCATGCAAATTTCATGTAAACAGTTTTTTTATATCTTAATTTAGGAAATAATGGACTGTACAGTGTTACGCAGGACACCCTGTATGTATAGATAGGTGGTAACGCGCTAGGCTACGAGCGAGCGATGCTTGGCACGACGCGAGCCGAACATGACCGATTGTTACTCGAAATCGCGACAGCTAATCGACGGTCCTGAAATATTTCAATTCCCTATGCGTGGCTGGTGATGTATGTATCCAAACGCACACGAATGTTTTGAATATACATGTGATCTGCTGCATTTGTTTCTTCATTATGCATAATCTAACTGCAACATCAGACATGTATAGGATCTCACCTCGTAACCGTAATGAAATGATGAACGTCAAAATGCACAGATCCTATACTTGTCATCTATGTCTTTACCTTTGCTCGAGTTCGGATCCCGTTCAAACCTGCAACTTTTTTTTATTCTAGAAATAATTCTAATATACAATTTGAATCTTTATATAAATTTGATTTTATATTACTTTGGCTCAAATTATTATTGTATTCCATAAAAGACTGGTTGTAAAAGAATGAGAACAGTGCAACTGTGTTTTATGACTATCTGTGCGGCTAAAATATGAATTATATTTTCTACGGTATTTTATAAATGAAGTAATATATGAAACGAGGAATTCTAAAGTTAAAAAACTAAAAAGAAATTATGTATGAAATAAAAAAGTCACAGATTTGAACCCGCATGACAGCAAAAGACGGGCTCCGTATTCTTGTACGTTACCGCCTATGCTATGTTCTTTTTAGAGACACGAAATATGTAGACAGTCTATAGATTCAACAGTTCGTATTCACGCGTGAGTCCACCAAACGGCTGAAACAGGCGTGAAGCTCGTAGCTATCGGTTGTAGTCAGTCGCCAGCGTTAGATGCCCACTTCATTCCGAACAATTATATGATTTCGACTAATTTTTTCATACTTGAATATCGTTCAACAGCAAAATCAATCGATGCCAGTCAATAATAAATCATATGAATGTAGTACTGTTTATAATGACATATATATAGACTATTTCTTTGTGTACTGTGTTGTTGGTCAATCGATTGGATTTGCAATATGTACATACAATGTCCAATCAAGGTATAGGAAAATTAGGACATTATTATCCTCGTGTAAAGTACAATAAAATGTGACTTACCTTTTCCGCCACTTTGTATTGTGGGACATGCGCTTAGAACACGTTGCAGGACGAAAACATTTTCTGTTCCCCTTTACATAGCGTGATCGTTCTTTCTCGCCTCGCTTTCTTGCTTCCATGCCAATAGAATAATCACGCAATTATGAACACACACGAATTATCACGGAACTGCCGTATAAAAGTTGCAGTACGCAATGAACCGTACAGAAATGTAGCACTTTGGACGAAATTAAATGGCAATAGGAATATATTTGTGCACTAAGTAAAGGCTCGATTGCTTCGTATTCTTTCACCGCCGCACCCAAAGCAAAAAACTAATGAGAGGAAAATCCAAAGACAGTAGAAAGAATATGGATGTGCGAATTACATTATTTTCTAACGTAAATACTAATGTATTACAAAATGTATAACAACTCAACGAACAATCCTTCTCTCTCTCTCTCTCTCTCTCTCTCTCTCTCTCTCTCTCTCTCTCTCTCTCTCTCTCTCTCTCTCTCTCTCTCTCTCTCTCTCGCTCTCTCTCTCTCTCTCTCTTTCTACAACACAGCTAGGAGATGGAAGATTTTTAGAATATTTACACATAAAGTTTTAGTACCTCCTGCAAGTACAAATTACTTAAAGAAAATATCAAATAATGTATTGACAAGAAGAAAGTACGCGAAACTATCACCCAAGGGGTATCAAGTTGTATACCCTTGGAATGGCAAGAAATTGATCCCTTTTTTTCTTTCAAACTTGTTAGAATCGCTTCAAGGAAGTGGTCTAACTGGGGTCCGGACAAGGTGAGAATGAGGGTACAGAAAGAAACAAATACTCGATTAAATTTAAGTCGGCCCTTAAAAGGACTTAAGTACGACGTTTATTTAATCACTCTTTATCTTTGGGGGCTGGGGGTGGATGAGGTCCTCGGCGGCTCCTTTTGTTTGTTGGCGTGGTTCCGAGGGCCTTGGTTTTGGACGCCGGTCAGCGACGTTGGCGTCTGAAACGAAAATAGCGGCAGAACCGCGACGGTAAGCGAGAGCGTAAGTCAAGCTATACCAAATAGTATCGACTCCTGGCTGTGACAACAAGCCTGTATGGAGGGGATAGCAATACCTTGCTTGTAACGCAAAGGTAAAGCAGTGGACTGTGTGATCGACTTTCCTTTAAAATTAAAGGGATCGTCGACCTGCAAGTGCGTAGAGAGGAGAAACCTCTTCTCCACGTCTTATGCACCTTTTAAAGAGGTGCACGTCGGTTGAATCCCTGCGAGAGCAGAGGTTCGCGAGCGTTGAAATGCACTGTCCCTAGCTGGTGCTAGGCTCAGAGGCAGGTGACGGCCAGAGACTCCACTACACCGTTCACCTCGCCGTGTGCATCTATTCGTCACACGGGGGTTGCTTCTAAACGGTTAGTGAGGCGCGAGCAACGTAGAGGTGATAGGCACTTACGTTTACTCTATCTGGATTTGCCCGTCAAACAAGGCTACTGAGCAGTGGGTTCGGTGCTCTTCCGACGATATGCAAACTCAGAGAATCGTGAAAATCACCGATTCCAAGAGTGTGTTCAATCGTTTTTGCAATCTCTTTTTTGCAAGCTGATTCGTCTGTCGCACGTATAATACGTGTTGATCGAACAGACGAATAGACTAAGCCGCAAGAGAAGATCGTTCGGTCAGTGAGGATTCTGCTCTTCGAGTACTTCGAGCTTGTTGGAGAAACCAAGAAGCTCTGTTTGAAGTAACCTCGAAATGGCTGTACTTCTACTGATCGAACTGTTACCTGTCAAAGACTGGCACAAGACTGACTGCGAGAGTTGCGCGTGTCTCCGCGAAAGCGCGGAATACGCTCGTTAGCCGCCACGCGGCGCTCGCTAATCAAACTGTGTCCTTTTCTAATCTTCGACAACTTTCTCTCTCTTTCCTTCAGGCTCGAACAGCTGACACAGGTCGTTCACCTGTTCGAGTTTAACTGTAATTTTCTAAAACCGAGTCCTTCGTCAAATTCACCGTGTTTGTTATTAGTGACACTGAATCCCCAACCGAAGGCGACCTTCGGTTGGGCACGTCGATCAACATACAACGGCTTTTCGTAACGAAATAGAGTTCTCAATATATATTAACTCTTTTTTAAACAAAACTGTTTCATCTATTTATGTAACATAATTACATTTCGTACATTTTGTAATTATTTTACATAAATAGATCAGAAAATTTTGAAAAGAAGAAGTTTTTTTACGCCAACGCATTACTCAATATTATGTTCAACTTATTTATACTTATAGAAGATAATAAAATTTTACTAATATCTTGAAAAGCATTGAGTGTCATATATTCGTTATGAAAACCACTGCTGGAATTTCGATTAATAAAATCGAAATGAAGATCGTCGTACGGGCAATGCACGAATGTGAGCGCTCGATTATCAGGCATACCGTCATTTGCAAAGCGACATTTGCGGAGCAAGCATCGTAAGTATTTTTGCATTTACTATCTCTGTTTCTTCTATTGTTACAAAATCATGCTATAATTCACTGAAAATATGTCTTTACTTATCTCGAGTATCGAATAACTTCTTTATCTTTAATTCGACGATTTATTTTCTCAAATAATTTTCGAGCACGCGTCTAGTCGCCGAATGCTGACTCGGGGACAACCTCGAACATTACAACGTAACATCGTCTAATAACACAAATCTAATTTTTTATGATTTATATTTTTATCCTATTTGTTTAAGAATGGTAATAAAAGATTAAATTTTTGTCATTGGACGATGTTACATTGTAATGTTCGAGGCTGTCCCCAAGTCAGCATTCGGCGACTAGACGCGTGCTCGAAAATTATTTGAGAAAATAAATCGTCGAATTAAAGATAAAGAAGTTATTCGATACTCGAGATAAGTAAAGACATATTTTCAGTGAATTATAGCATGATTGTGTAATTTGTCTATGAATCATAAATAATAATTCAAGAAAAGGATACAATAATTTCTTTAATTTATTTTTAGATGGCAAATAAAGAAACTGTTATGGAGTGTTCTCCATCGAAGGAGGTCGGAGGAGAATCGTCAACGCCGCGGCCGCGGTCTCCGTCGCCGCGGCGGGCACCAAGGGAGCCGCGGCGGGAACCGAGGCAGCCGCGGTCTCCGTCGCCACCAGCAGCAGAAATGCTGGCTATAATTAAAAAGGTACGTACTTATAATTAGATACATACGCAATTTCAGACTACATAACATTATAATTATTTACTTTTTCTATTACAGATGAAAAAACTTAAACACTTATTAAAATTTTATAAGTACGGAAGAGGCGGGAGAGGCGGGAGAGGCGGGAGAAGAGGGGGAGGAGAGGGGCACGGCCCCAAAAATATTATTATCATAAAATAAGTTATATAATAAAAAATAAATTATAAATAAATTATTATAATAAAAAACTAAAAAAAATCATAAATTAATTCTTGTATTAATTCTTTTTACAACCGGTGTAGTCACAGTGACTGCATTTCTAGAAATCGTAGAAGTCGGCGATGCTGACACAATAAATATGGGCAAATGAAAATATCGCGCGCCGTTTGTCGGCAACTTCACAGTATTTCAAGAGAGTAAGGTTCACTTTACATTCGCGTTCTCTTTTGACTTTCCGAAGCTGTCCGAAGTGGCCCGAAGCGCCGAGCTCATGCACACGCGAATCCTAAGATGGTGTATGTAGTGGAGGGGGAAATTTTCAGTAACTCGCATCGCCAATTTGGGTATCACAGATTTCGATTCCACATCGGCAGCCTTTCAAATTAGGCGCCGCCTGATTCGAGAAAGGCCAACTAAATTTGTCATATTTTTTGCTCTGTTTTATCGATAACCCAGCCGAAAGCAATACTGTGGTATGGTTTTACGGCCTGACACTTTTCGTTCTTATATGAGAACATTTTGAACTAGGAAAGGGTTCATTCGATAGAAAAAAAGTACAACGCAGCGCAGTCAACTCGCCATTTCGTTCAAAACACTCTCTAAATTACATAAAAACGCTTAAATTTCCATAGCTGTCAATGGTAGATTTTTGCTCTACTTTATAACACTCGTATCAGGAGTCTCGGTAGAGACTCGCGCCAAGTACATTCACACCACGAGTGGTGGGGATGACTGGCGAGAGGCTCTCGCCGAGACTATCTATACACGAGTGAAAAATGAGGTGATGTTGAAACTTTGAGCTTCTTTAAAAGTATCTTAGAAGATGTTTTTTTCATGGAAATTGATTAATTGTAACTCTGTGAACCTTCATCTACGTACTGATGCAAATATTAGTGAAATTAATGTATGGATTATCGAAAAAATTGCATATTAAGCGGCTCGTGTGCCGAAAAACGTTTAGTGAATTCTAGTAAAATGTCTGTGAGAACTATATTACTAGCATTGTTAGAGAGAGAAAGATAGATTTATGTAAATTTGCGCGAACGAGGAAGATGCCAAATGCGATTTCTGTAGTTCTAAATCAATTTAACAGTATGGTGGCATTGTTCAATTGAAGTGATTGGCAACACATGAGAAATCTCGGCAGACATTCGCGCCAAATATGAAATATATCATGAAACTTCTTCTCAATAAATACAATTTTATTGGACTTGCGTAAATAAAAATGTTTATAAACCACTAATGTTATTTTTATTAGCAGTTACGTACCAATTGGCGGTTTCTTCTGAAATTGCTGTCATCATTTTGAATGTGACATGACTTTCGTTTGTCGTGCATGACGTTTGACAGTTTGTAGAGATAGAGGTTATGTATCTGGTTTTTTTTGTTTTTAACTGTTTATTTTAAATGAAAGTAATAAAGTACTTTATATATTTTACGAAATAAAACGTTTTTATCAAATAAATGAAAATTTATTATGCAATAATAAATGATAATATTACATTTTTTATCCCCCCAGCCGTATTCTTCTTTCGAGGGCAGTCATTTGGAGGAGGATGCAGGATTGATCCCACAATGCCTAGAGCACCATCCAGCGGCATCGCTCCTCTCGCACCTTCCAGCCAGCACGGAGAGTTTTACGAATTACGAATGACCGATGGATGTGTTGAGGGCACATTAGTAAATTCGGTATACGTAACGCGTATACATCTGTATATATATATATATATATATATATAACTATAATAATATATAATATAATATATAATATAGTATAACTATAATAATAGTAAATATAAAATATATTATATATTATAATCAAATGAAATAAAACCTTTTTGATTAAATAAATGAAAATTTATTATGTAATAATATCAGGTCAGGAGTTTTACATGATGATATTAAATTTTTTATTTTTTCCTCCCCCTCCCCCGTCTCCTTTTTTCAAATCCCGCCATTTGGAGGAGGGTGCGGGATTGATCTCGTAACGTTTGCAGTACCATCCACCGCCGTCTCTCCTCCCGCACCCTCCAGCCGGCACGGCGCCATCGGCGTGGGGGTTCTGTAATTAATAAAAAATAAGCTTATTAATATGATGCTTTTTATATGGAATTTTATATGTAATTGATGGTGCAAGCAGAAGAAAAATGGTGATTGTACACGAAAAACTCAATTAAACATATACAACGATAGTTTTTTATACGAGGTTTTGTTTCCGAAAAGTATGTCTTTGAAAACACGCGACAAATTTTTAAAACCATTCTTTTCCGGAAACAGCCTCGAATAAAAGAATTTCATTCTCTATTTTAATTCAGTTTTTTTCATGTAGATACGATAATATTATATTTTCTATTAAAGTATGTTTATTACTTACGATTTTCTTGGTCTGAATTTGTTTCTGGCTGCGGTTGTGGCTGCGGTTGTGGTTGAGGTTGTGGTTGCGGCGGTAATCGTGGCTGTGGCTGCGGCGGTAATCGTGGCTGTGGCTGCGGCGGTAATCGTGGCTGTGGCCGTGGCTGCGGTTGTGACTGCGGTTGTGACTGTGGTTGTGACTGCGGTTGTGACTGCGGTTGTGACTGCGGTAGTGGCTGCATTGAAGGTTGCAGTTCTGCTATTTTTATTTTATTATTGATTAAAAAAACTCATTATTTTATTCTTAATGTTTTTTGGTGTATACTTTTTTATTATTTTTTTTATTTGTCTTATATTTGAAGTTAATAATAGTAATAACACTTACCAAATTCTATTTCTAAAAATTCTATGTCGTCCAACACGTGATCCTGAAAAAATGAAAAACAAATTAATTAGAACAACAGTATGTGTATTAGTCTTTATTAATTAGAATCAAACAGTTTCATTACTTTTACTTACATCGTTATTATTGTCAATATCCATTGTTTCTGGTTCTGCGTAGTTTGAGTTAGAAGTCCCGGTATTAGTTTATTTAACGAAAATTTGAAAAAGCAAAAAAGTCAGGAATTAATAAAACAATAATGATATAATACGATATAAATGAAATAAATGTTATTGATTACATAATTTCAGTTTGTTTAAAAAGCGGTTATATAACGGGCATTTGGCTCGTCCGCGAGATTCGTAATTTGTTGGTATACGTGACCGACCGAAGGTGGCCTTCGGTCGGAGCATACGTTGTCCTAGCAGCAAAACACGATCAGCTGTCGTATGACTTGTTTTTGTCGTCAAAATTAAAGTTCAAACAAAGTAAGCGTTGTCGAGCAACGGTTTTGAACTCCAGGCTCGATGTCGAGTGGGGACATCGGAGCCTGAAGGAGAGAGAGAGTACATCGTACTACATTAGCACGAGACAAAAGATAATTTGTGAGCGCCGCGTAGTGGTAAAATTTGGCACGTCTTCCGCTTCGCGGAGACACGCGCGGCTCTCGCCCCAGTCGTCTTACGACAATCAAGCTTGACGCAGTCAGTGCGACCGTTCGTCAAGCGAATCTCAGCTCGCCAGTTTCCAGATTTCAAGTAGTTTGGTTACCAGACACTTGAAATCTCACTAGCTCTCAAAAGCTGAACCTCTGTCGCCGACAGACTAGGAAGCTCTGCTCGATTCGTACGTATAATACGTACGAAAGAGCACCTGGTTTGTTTTAGGAGACAATTGATCGAGATTTGCACTCTTGGAATCGGGGCCTGCCCTGATTCTCTGAGTCTCGTTTCGTCTCGGAGCAACAAAGGCCGCTGCCTGTTGGATCCCTGAGAGACGGGTTACAACAGAGAGAGATAACGTACGTGCCTATCACCTCTGCGTTACTCGTGCTCTGCCACCCCGTTTAGTAGCAACCCCCGTGTGACGAATAGAAGCACACGGTAAGGTGAACGGAGTCGCGGAGCCTCTGGCCGTCCTCAGCCTCCAGGACCAGCAATTCGCCGGTTATAGCGTGTCCCTCCGCTCACGAATCCCTAAATTACTTGGATTCGTACGGAACGAACCTTTCCAAAAGGTGCAAGGCGAAGAGAAGAGGTCCCTCCTCCTCTCAAGCCACTCGTTCATCGACTTCTTCTTCGCGCCAGAAGAAGAGTCGATAATACAGTCCACTGCATTACCTTTGCGTTACTGGCAAGGTTTTGCTATCCCCTCCAAATAGGCTCGCGAGCGCAGCCTGGAGTTGGGAATCTTTGGTATAGCCAGACTTACACTCTTGCTTACCGCCGCGGTTCCGCCGCTATCTCTTTTTCAGACGCCAACGTCGCTAAGAGGAGCGCCGGCGTCACCAGCCACGACCACAGGGCCTCCGATCCACCGTCCACCCGAGCCGACGAGGACCGGAGCAGCACCCAGCCCCCTACACAAAAGTTAAATAAACGTCGCTTAAAAGCCCTTTTCAGGGCCGACAAAATATAAAACTTGTGTTTTCGTTTCTTTCGAATTCCCTTCATCTCACCTCATCCGGACCTCCGTTGGATCCCTTATTTTAAGCGATTCCAACACAGTTTTTCTCGAAAAAATGTATAAAATTGGTGATACGTACCTTTTGACGTCTTCGATCGTTCTGCGTCAATTAATTATCGTGATTCTTCGCAATATTTAGAGAATTGGCGGGATGGTGGGAGATCTCTTTCCCCTATTGGTTAGAAATCTTTTAAACTTTTTCGTCTATATGCAATAATGTATTCAATGGAGCGTTACTATTGCCATCTTTTTTAAAATTTCTTTCAAACTACCTTTCGATACTGCAATCTGATGTCGATCGATCGATAGTATATATCGACAATTTCACGTTTTAGGGTTTACAGTAATAATTGTCAATCTATAAATGGGTCGATAGTTAATGTTTTATACAGTGGATATAATAAATGTCCATTTATCAAGAAATAGAATTATTATGTTTGACGTTAATGATCTTTTATTAATAAGATTCGATAAGATGTCACTAAACACGGATTGTAATTTTATTTTTTCTGTCATATTAGGGATTATTAACTCATAAGTTGAACTTGTATGTACAACATGGATCTAAAATAAATGTCATTTTAACCAGTTTTAAATAATATTTTTCATGGAATGCAAATATACTCTCTTGTATAAGTTTTCATAAAACCTGAAGAATAAGTAGTTTTCAAATGTGTAAAATTCATTGCTGTACCAGTTATATAAGGTTAAAAAATGCATCATCTAATTCTCTTCGGATTTGCTGTCACGGATCATTGATGTGATCGTATCATAAGTATAGGATTATAAATTACTATTTTACATTTTACAGATCAATTACAATAAAGTAAATTCGATTAATCGAAACGGTTTGTTATCCGAATGATGCGTGTATACATATGTTTTATAACTCATAATTTGTATGTACAACAGGGATCTAAAATAAATGTCATTTTAACCAGTTTTGATACACATATAAATTTGTGTTCGGTATTCTAATAATATTTTTCATGGAATGCAAATAATTCGGTATACGTAACGCGTATACGTTTGTATATATGCGTGCGTGTGTGCGTGTGTGCGTGCGTGTGTGTCTGGCTCTGTGTGTGTGTGTGTGAGTGCGTGCATATATATATGAGGCACAGCGCGGATTCTTCGTCAAACGTGTATATTGCGTCACGTTACGAGTTATTATATATACAATTTTGAATAGTTAAGTTAAGGTGATTAATATTTAAATTTAAGGTAAGTAAATTCATAGTAATGTCTGTTATTTTGTATTTACACGTAATAAGTATGTTTCGTTAGACTGTACGAATGATAAGAGACAAGTATGTATTCTTAATGTATCGGTATAACAACTTGCTTGCTTTGCGTTTTACCATACATGTACGGTCTAGAGATGTATGCTTATGAGAATATACATATAAGTATTTCATATAATTGTTGTTTTTAATTATTTTTAATTTTTTTCATGAACGCTTTATTTTGTTTGTTATTATTTCTAGCAAAACGTATCTTCTTATTAATTATTTCTGTTGAAATGTATCCTCTTATTATTAATTAATAAAATATCTCCTCATTCTCAGGTTTTTTAATAATAAAAAGTAATAAATTTCCTTTTTACCCTGCAAGGAGAAGCAAAGGAGAAATCTTTGAATTCGGTAAGCGATGTTTATATTTATGTATTTATAATGTAAATATATCTGGTATAAATCGTTTAACATTACAAATTGTTCTTTTTTATTTCAGATTTTCCTAAATTAATTAGTAAAGTACACTCGTTGAGCTGCTTTGCGCTATACCGAGTATAAGCTTTACTGGCTGCATATTTGCGCCTTAATAATTCAAAACATTGCTCAATAGGCTGCATTTGCGCCGTGTTTTGAGTGGAGCAACTGCGAAAAGTTGCAATAAAAATATTGTTCTATTTAAAATGGCTAGTGATCGAATCATGCCTATGTGCGAAGAGGACAGAAATGCCATTATCAATGGAGATTTATTGACGGATAGGCATATTGATCATTTTAATCATCTTTTACGTCTGAGTGGCTTCTGTAATCCTCGCGGATGCTGGATGATACAGTGTCCTCAATTCATTGAACCTGTTTCGTCCGAGACGAAACATATCAAAATATTACACAGTGGCGACAAAGAGTGCGGTCACTGGGTTTGTACATTCTACGATACAACGACATTACGTGTGTACGATTGTTTAAATTCGAAAGTTTTACATAAAGATCATTGTATATTTTTAAGTAGATTGTATCCGTTTTATGATTTTAAGAATTTCGGAGTTCAATTTCCTCAAGTTCAACGGCAATTAAACGATGCAGATTGCGGTGTTTTTGCAATAGCTTTTGCTCTATCGTTGATTTATCATTGCGATCCTCAGACGATATCGTACCGACGTTCTTCGATGAGATCGCATTTGCTGTCTATGTTTGATACAAATGTTTTGCAACCTTTTCCGATGAATGTGTTGGGTCATGAACTTTTTAATATATCGAAGAGATCGCGATACGAGTCGCAGAATCGGATCGAGTGTTTTGGTCGTCGAGATGCGAAGATACGGAAATGTCATGCCGAAGAAATGCGCGAATGGCGACGAACTGAGACGGAGCAGCATCATTTAATGCGTCTAAAGAGAGATGCACGGGCTAAGTTTCAGAAACGGTGTGCGCAAAAGATTCGTTCTTTATCAAACCGAAGCAGAAGTATTCTTGCGTCTGGGCAATGGTTGACAGATGCCCATATAGATCGATTCAACGATATTTTAAGATATACACGATATTGTTTTCCCCGAGGATCTTTTAGATTGCAACGTCCAGAAACTATAGAACCAGTTTCATCGGACGAGAAACATATAGAAATATTATATAGCGGTGACGATAGAGACGGTCATTGGGTTTGCAGTTATTACGACGCGAAAAATCTTTTTATATACGATTCGCTAAATTTGAAAACATTGCACAAGGATCACGATACGTTTTTGAGGAGATTGTATCCATTTTATGATTTCGCAAACTTAGGAATTACGTATCCTCGAGTTCGGCAACAATTGAATACCAATGATTGCGGTGTATTCGCTATTGCTTTTGCCGTATCTTTGATTTATAATCACGATCCTCAATTTATAACGTATGACGCGTGTGCAATGAGATCCCACTTGCTCTCTATCTTAGATACAAATATTTTACAACCTTTTCCTGTAATAATGAATGTCGATAATGAAACTACAGAAACGTCGAAAGTATCGATAATACTTCGAAATGATGACAATAAGAAAGTGGTACGCCGAAAACGAAAAGTACGAAGTGAAGATTTAATGATAAACGAAGATTATGTTGTCTGCGACGATATGATGCGCGATAGTACAGACATTTTGGGTTGTGCTATTAATATAAAACGTGATTTACCTAAAAGCGTTGTAATGCGTAAGATTTCGGAAAACTCGAATATACGCAGAAACGACAACTATCGTAATATTGGTTCGACGACGAGGAAACGAGTATGCGAAAAGTTGCGTGTTTGTGAAAGAAAATCTAACGAGCAGAGTGGGCGAAAATTGAAAGCGTTTGTCGCGAAAAAAATACTTGAGAGAAGTAAACGTTTATACGTTCCAGAGAATAATATTAAAATGTTAAAATCCGATGAAGAATATGCAAGAATGATAGCTCGTAAAATGCATTCTGGATCTTCTGTAGAAAGAAGGATTGAATCGCAGAGGATACTTAAGTGGTGTATTTATTTAAGAAAAATGTACATCATGCGTATGAGAAAAACGTTGTTATCTCTTAAGCAGAAAGCAAACGCGATTCTAACAATGTTATCGACGATCGCTACTACTGATACTGATGCATTGATGGAATTACTATGCGGTCCGTCTAGGCATACTTTTTCTTCGGAACTGTTTTTCCTCGAAACAGCATACAGACGCGTAAACTTGAGTGACGATTTGGCAATGAACGAAATTGAAGAACGGGCGGTTGATGTTTTTCCGTCGGAAACGGAAATGAACGGTGCTCGTCGAAAGTCATGGAAATGCGATGAAAAGTGTAGAGTGAACGACGATTATGTACTCGGAAAATACAAACATTTTCTCGAGGTCTTCTCTGTGTGTACTTTGAAGAGAATACCGATGTTAGTTCATAAACTGAAAAAATGTACAGCGATGAAACGTTCGAATAGAAAACTCGGACATCCGCGTACTTGCTATGTAAATCCGTCGTCTTGTGGTTCGACGCTTCTATCTTTACACATTTTGTCACCGCATTTTCCTAAAATTAGAACTTTTAGAAAGTTGTTCTACGAATTGTGCAAATCGAATGAAAAATTATTCACATTGGACAAAGCTTTAAATGTTGCGGATTTACCGACTTTGGAAGCCGTGATCGAGTCTGTTCAAGAAACAGCTGCTACGTCTGTTTGTAAAAATGACGATATTAATTTAAACGAGGATAGAATTATTGCGGAATATTCGGTTGCTTTCGCTCGATTAACTAAACGATTAATGGATACTCCTTCTTACGATTGTGTATCGTGCGAAAGGTTGTGTTACGAAAGGAACGTATACCTTGTAGAAAAATTGAACAAAAACTCGTTAACTGGTAATAAAGCTTGGACGGAGTTAATGAATTATGTTGATGACGAAAAGAAGCATAATGCGAATGATAATTTCATTTGTAAATATTGCTTGAAAAAGTTTCGTGAGAATAAAATGCCGTCAACGTGCGCCTTAAATAAGCTCGAGGTGAAAAAAGTACCTGATGTGATAGCTTCTTTAAATGATTACGAGAAAATGTTGATTCAACGCGCGAAAGCATTTCAAGTGGTGCAGAAAATGGGAACGGTTGGTAATAAGAATTTACCTCATAAACAATTGATTTCCAAAGTTAAAGGCAGAACGTTTCATTTGCCGCTACCTTTGGAAGAGACTTTGAAAAGAATATGCTTGCCTATGGATCCTATCAATGTGAATCATGAATTACATATATTGGTTTGTGGTATTTCTTCGAAGTCGAAGATCGTATGGCAAGATTTGGTGGATATTGAAAAAGTATTTGCAGCTCTGTCTTGGCTAAAATGTAACAATCCATTTTATAGGGAAATTAAATTACCATGGAATGCATCGTCGCTGTTAGATGTTCCGCTTTCTGATATTGAATTTATGCAGGATGAAGAGGCGAAAGTAGAATCTGTCCAAGAACATTCTGCTCTATTGACGCAAATTCCAGATCCGGGAAACTATTATGAACAATATACCGTGTATCCGATATGTGAAAAAAGAGTGAGTGCGAACTCCTTAGCTCTCTATCAAATGTTAAAAATTCACGATGTTTGCTTGGACAATCGATTGAAATACTTGGATGTTCTGTGCTTCCCAGATTTATACCCTTACGGTGTTAATGGACAAAATGAGGATAGATGCGTACCCTTGAAGAATTTTGAATTTATAAGATCTAGACTTACGTCTAAGTACTGTCAATTTCGTTTAAATCAACAGTATCTCTTTTATTTGTTGAACGATGCGAATATTCGTCAACTTAAGAGTGGAATTTTTCACAAATTAAACGTAGCTAATCCACGAGAACGATATACTGCGAAAGAATATTTAGATCGGATGTCGAAGGAGGAATTGGAATCTAATCTGAGTACAATTTTTTCGCGACTTCGAAATTTCGAGCAATATTGGAGGAAACCGAGATGTGATGTAAAATGTATGACCTTTAATTACGGGCCAGCTACGTGGTTCTTAACGTTGAGCCCGAGTGAATGGTTATGGACTGACTTAAGGGATTATCTTTGTAATGTAAATAGATCAGCGACGCGTAATGCGTCAACCAGTGAGCTTGTTGCTACGGATCCGGTGTCGGCTTCTAGATTTATCGACAATAAATTTCATGCCATGCTTGATTTTATTTGTTCGTCCGACAATCCTATTGGAGAAGTTACTCATTACTTTTGGCGACGAGAGTATCAAGGAAGAGGAACGCAACATTTTCACGTGTTAATTTGGATCAAAGATGCTCCGATTCTTGGGGAATCGGATAATGCAGACGTAATGAAGTTTATCGGTAAATATGTTACTTGTAAGATGCCGAAGGAGGATGTTTCGCCTACCTTGAGTCGTCGAGTGCGAACGCATCAGATGCATACGCATAATAATTACTGTTTGCGTAAAAAAACGAGTAAAGGGAGAAGTGTTAAAATTTGCAGATTCGGTTTCCCTCGTCCGGTTACGGAAACTTTCGTTCTTCGAGATATTGTGACTTCGGTCACAGGCAGAAAAAGATTGAGAGCTAGAACGAGGTTATACGATTTACCTCGTACTCGAGAAGAAGAAAATATTAACGATTACAATCCGACGATGCTTGCAGCTTGGGAAGGAAACATGGACATTCAATTTGTCGGAGAAAAGTCAACGTTGTTGAATTGGTATTGTACAAAATATACTACTAAAAGTGAAACGAGTTGCGGAATCGATACGTTTGATATTCTTAATTCGACGAAATCGTTGACTACTCGATTATGGAATATCGCATTGCGAAGTCTTAATACGAGAGAATGCGGTGCTCTGGAAGCTGCGGATACGTTATTGGGTATATCGTTGTACGGTACAGATCCGTCTACTACTATTAGGTGGGTAGATGTAAATCAAGTTAGAAGTAGGAAATTAAAAACCCGCAACGAAATCGAAATGCTCGATCCGGAATCCACGGATATCTTTTGTCCGTCTATAGTGGATACTTACTATCCTAATAGACCGGATAAACTGGATACAATGTGTTTGTATGATTTTGCGAAATGGTACGATGTGGTGAATGTAGAACCTAAACGAAAAGGTAGCGAATATTTTCAGATAGGCAATTCTTTGTATTTGAAAAAACGAGGACGCGGTTATCTCATTAATCATTATCAAAATAGCGTGCACGTTAATCCGGAGCGTTATTACTTTGCGTTGTTGCTTTTATTTAATCCGTGGAGAAATTTGGATGAATTGAAAGGCGGGTACGATAGTTACGCCGAAGCATTTTCTTCGATGCGATCGGAACTTCTCGAAGCATTGAGATATCACGAATGTTTAACGGAATTACAAAAAGGTATTGATCATGTGAAGGAATTAATTGCCGAAGATTTGAATCGTGAAACTCAACCGTCTCAGGAACGAAATGAAGACGATAGTGATTTTCTGCACTGTCAACCGATCGAAGCTCGAAATGCTATGGAAGAATTTCGGGATTTTGCTGAAAATATAATTGATGACACTGTGGATATTGCGGATATGATTTCGAAAATGAACGAAGATCAAAACAGAGTATTCGACAAAGTAACAGGATGTGTGCTTTCGAATGGCGGTGAAGTACTGAGATTGTTTGTGAGCGGAGAAGGTGGAACTGAAAAGAGCTTTCTGATAAAAGCTATACGATGTTGGATAAAACGAGTTACTGGTGCGGATGTTGCTGTTGCTGCGCCTACTGGTATAGCGGCTTTTAACATTGACGGTTTGACTCTTCATAGATTGTTTCAACTTCCGATAGAGCATGGTCATGTTTCGAAGTATAAACAATTATCCGATCAAGTTTTGCAATCCTTGCATTACGAGTTACGAAACGTAGTTCTATTTATAATAGATGAGATATCTATGATATCTAATGTTACGTTACTCTACGTGCATCTTCGATTGACAGAAATTTATAATACTTTTGAATTAGAGAATGGTTGGTTCGGTGGAAAACATATTTTGTTTTTCGGTGATTTGCTTCAACTTCCGCCCGTACATGAAAAAGCGATTTTCGTGCAATTAACGAGAGAGAAGGTCGAAAGAATTCTTGGTTCTTTAGGGTCTATTAATTTGTGGACTTTGTTTGCTTACGATGAATTGACTATAAATGTGCGACAACAGTCTGATACGCGATATCGTGAAATACTTTCTAGGATTCGCGTTGGTGCATTGCTAGACTCTGATACGAAATGTTTGATGTCCAGAAAACTAGAATTTACTTCCTCGAATTGTACCGGACGTTTGCAAGAATTGTGCGATTATATAAAGAAACTGCCGTTCCATACGGTTTGTTTATTGCCTACCTGTTGCATGTGCGATACTTTAAATACAGAAATGCTTAAGACAATATCGTCGGACGAAATTGTGCTTGAAGCTGAAGATACGGTAGATTGTGTGCCTTATTTGAAGCGAAAAGTGTCGCGACTCTTGGCTAAAACTGACGAGGACGCTTCTCGCACGGCTGGGCTTTCTAGGCGTATAGTTGTGAAAATTGGAGCGAAGGTGATGATCAGGCGAAACATCGACGTTACCAAAGGTCTTACTAATGGCACTATTGGCGTAGTGTCGTCTGTTTCCAGATCTATTGACGATATGAATAAGGTTGAATCGATAAAAATTGTTCTACCTTCGGGATCGGAATGCACGATCGAAAGGATTACCGTGAAATTTGAAGTAATGGATACGGCTTTTATATTTCGAAAACAGTTTCCCGCTTCGCTTAGTTATGGAATTACTATTCACAAGAGTCAAGGACTTAGTCTTGATAATGCTATTGTGGATGTTGGAAACAGCGTTTTTAGTTGCGGACAGGTTTATGTTGCGCTTTCTCGCGTTACGTCGTTGAATGGTCTTCATCTGATTAATTTCGATCCTCACGCTGTAAAAGCCAGTGAACCGGCAATTCTGGAGTATAATCGAATGAGACGAAATTGCAAACTTAATTTACCGGTTCTGAAGGTTACGAAAAAACGAAAATCCAAAGTTGTGGATCTTACGTGGGCTAGGAGTGATGCGATTTTACGTGTGCAAGAAGGATCTGATGAAAAGAACATTGATAATGGTATGAAGTGGAATGTACGTGGATTTTTGAATTTGGATAAAGTGTCTTCTTACGCAAATGCGATAGTGCAATGCATGTTACGTGCGTATCGATAAGGACGTTGTTATGGCGGGTACGTGGTTCCGATCCGTTGAGTGAATTGGCTATTTCGTATTTGGCGATAAATAAAAGTTTAGATACTACGAATATAAGATATTTCGTCGGAAGAAAATTTTCTCGAAATGTACAGCAAGATGCTTCTGAATTTTTTGTGGCTTTATGTATTAAATTGGAATACCTTAAAAGTAAGGTAGAGCATGAGATGTTCGTAACTGTTCTTTGTAAAAATTGCGGCTGTACTGACGTCACTTTGCAACGTAATTGCATAATTCAGCTTCCTATAATTTCTTGTACTAACAAAACAAATTTAACTTTACTAAAATTGCTTGAAGAAGAATTTTCGAATTGGCGTAAATTTGATGGCGAATGTTATAGTTGCAAAGAATCTCAAAGAATTGTAAAAACGGAAATAATTTCATCTACAGATGTATTAGTCGTTCAGGTGTTGCTATTCGACAATAAAGATTCTGATATTATCAAACTTAAAAGTTGTACTATAAATGCTGTGCCTAGTACCAAAATACATATAAACGAAAAGCCTTATAAAGTTGTAAGTGCTGTGTTTTATCATGGAAACGATGCACGTGAGGGTCATTATACGTGTATGTTAAGAGTCGGGATTTCTACTTGGTCACACGTTGACGATGCTCTTGTAACTGAAGAAAAATGGCCTAGAGGTGCCAAGAACGCTTATATATTTTTCTTGGAGAGTTGTTCGAAGTAGGAGAGTTGCATATTTTAACAGCGTCATAATAAATATGGCACTATGAAATTTATCATGAGATAATATATCAGAAATTATTAAATCAACGTATGATCGCATTAAATACCTATATAAGTAAGTAGTAGCGACAAATTTATATGTACATATATTAGCACACACATATTAGCACGTTCGTGTAGGCTAGAAAAAGGGGGTAAACTTCGCAAAAAGTAACTAAATCCCAACAAAAACACTGTCAGTGTAAAAATATGCGCCAAGTACATTCACAAAAATCGTGATTATTTCGACCCCAACAAAAACGTAGCCAATGTATCCTAACAAAAACACTATCGGTATATCCCAGCAAAAACATCGTTGGTATAAAAATGTACACCCAGTACATTTGCAGAAATCGTGATTATTCCGATCTTACAAAGTATAGAAATCAAATAATAAAGCCAAGTACATTAACTTTTTATAGTTTATGTGAATACTTCAATGTACGCTCTAAAAAATTTGCCACATAAGTATCACTTTAGGAATCATACACAATGTGCGCTCTAAAAAATTTGCAAGACAAACATCGCTTTAGGAGTTATGCACAAATTGAAAAATTAAACTTAAAATGTACTTGGCGGGCCCTTTTGCGATGAAAATGTTTTTATCAGGCCCTACAGGGATTAGGAGAGACTAGAAGGATTATAATTTCTAGCTAGTACATCAAGAGTCTCGGTAGAAACTCGCGCCAAGCACACTCGCACCGCTAGTGGTGGGGATGAATCAATTTATATGTCAAATAAACGATCCTGCCAACCATAATAAATTTAAACACTAGCGGCGACGAGTCAGCATTCTAGAACTGCATTTTTAACAGAGTTAGCACAAGCTTATTCGAAATTCCTTGCATTTCTAGATCTAATTTTGATGAAATTAATGGGAGTGTGTATACGCGTGGAATGAATGCACACACACATATTTCGTTTTGCAACAATATAACTAATATACAGGTACTATTTAAATTTGTTCAAAAACTTGCTTACTCTTAATTAAACTATTGTGGACTATGATTTCGATGCAAAAGGGCCCGCCAAGTACATTTTAAGTTTAATTTTTCAATTTGTGCATAACTCCTAAAGCGATGTATGTCTTGCAAATTTTTTAGAGCGCACATTGTGTATGATTCCTAAAGTGATACTTATGTGGCAAATTTTTTAGAGCGTACATTGAAGTATTCACATAAACTATAAAAAGTTAATGTACTTGGCTTTATTATTTGATTTCGATACTTTGTAAAATCGGAATAATCACGATTTCTGCAAATGTACTGGGTGTACATTTTTACACCGACGATGTTTTTGCTGGGATATACCGATAGTGTTTTTGTTAGGATACATTGGCTACGTTTTTGTTGGGGTCGAAATAATCACGATTTTTGTGAATGTACTTGGCGCATATTTTTACACTGATTACTAAATATCAGTAGAATTTCGTTAAGTCGTGAGTTGACTGCGCTGCATTGAACTTTTTTCTTTCGAATGAACCCATTCCCAGCTTAAAATCATCTCATATAAGGACGAAAAGTGTCAGGCCGTAAACCCCTGTTTTTGCCTAATTTTGTCGGTAATGTCGCTGCTCTGACATATCTGATCGTACCCCCTTAAGTTCACATAATTTAAAGATATAAGAACGCGACAAGGTATAGCATAATAGCCATACTCTCTCGGTTCCACCGCTATTCTTTTTTCCAGACACCAGCGTCGCTGATCGGCGTCGTGAGGACTCGAGGGCCTCCACTCTCCCGGCAGCTTCGACGCCACGGTACGGACGAGGAGCCCTAGCTGCAATTTCAATCACAAATAAACGTCGTACATAAGTCCTTTTAAGGGCCGACTTAAATTTGATTGATCGTGCAGTTTCTTTAAAAACCCTCACTCTCTAACTTTTTCCGGAACCTTGTTAAATCCCTTATTCTAAGCGATTCTAACAGTAATGTTAATATTTGTTACTATATTATTAAAATTTTTATTATGATACAGAAAGTTTTCGGAGACACTAATATTCATTCTCAAATTAGGACTCCGGAACATTAAAAAAAAAAAAAGATAAGTTTATAATAACATTAAAATTTTGTTCTATGTTTCTAGAATTGCAAACAAGATTTTAATTGTGTTTATTTTTACTTTATATATATATGTAGAGCAACAGAAGTGGTTTTGGCAACGTGTGTGAATCAGTTGAAGTTTTCAGTAATCCAGGGATTTTCTCCCGAAACTTAAACGTCAAATTATATAAAATTAAGAAAACAAAAGATAAGTTAATGGTAATGTTAATATTTTAGATCTATGTGGGATTTCGAAACTGATATTTTATTTGCTTCGAAAGACTTACTAGATGTAGTCAATGACGGAAACTTTGCAAGATTAAGGTAATAATGCAGGAAAAATAAAAAAGTGGATGACAAGAGATGCTGACAGTAAGGTAAACGCGAGGATTTCAATAAAGGCCCAGTTTCGAATTAAAGCGTCAACGAATTCTCAATTAAAATAATTATGTTACGTCGCCCGCCGTAACAATGCCAAGGCCAAGTTCTATATTGTAAGAACAATAGACAAGAATGTGAACAACCACATTCTCACGTACAATACTTCAAAGGCAATGCACGATAAGTTATACTCTATATTTAGGAAAAATACTTCTCAACAAAGAGAAAAATTACTACAGGAGTATTATAACTACAAATATGATAAAAGCAAGGACATAATGGGTAACATAAGTCATATACAGAACCTTGCCTACAAATTAAATCAACTGAATAAACAGATAAATGAGATCATGGTTATCACAAAAATAACCTCAATTCAATCAGAAGACTATAAACACTTCAGTAATGTTTGGGATACTACATCTGAAGAGTAGAAGAGTCTGAAAGTGGACAGTGTGGCGTTTAAGGTATCAACGCATAAATTTAAAATTAAAGATTCCAACAGGTGCTTCATATGCAATGATAAGGGACACTACGCAAAGAACTGTCCAAATGGAAATGAAAAGAAATGCAGAATATGCAAAAGAACAAATCATGAAGAGAAAAATTGTTATTTTAACAAGGAAGGCCAAAGGAAAAAATGTTCCATATGTAAAAAGTATAACCACAAAGACAAAGACTGTTTCTTTAAAAATAGAAACAAAAACAGAACAAAAAATTATTCAAATAATGTGTCGTTTTTAACAGAAATTGAAGCGAATGTGTCAAAAACTGTAGAACATGAAAAGAAATTTACAGTAGATAGTGGGTGTACAAGTCACATGGTGAATGATAAGTGGAGTGAAAAACAGCAAGCAATACATCAAAGTTGCTAAGTCCAGAACCAGTATGGTGTCAGGAGGGATAGGTAATGTTGACAGAGATTAATGTATCCTAACAGATGTATCATATGTGCCGGAATTGAGCAAAAATTTATTATCAGTAAACGCAATAACTAAAAATGATGGTGTTGTTATGTTGTTAAAAACAAAAGTAGAAATAATAAAGGATGGTAAACTTATAATAGAAGGTAAAATAACTAAAAATGGTCTACATATCATTGATATTGATGAAACTGAGGAATCAATGCTGACTCAGAAAGAACATACAGATATGGATTGGCACAGAAAGCTAGGCCATCTTAGCTTTGAAAACTTTTAAGAAGATTCCAACAATGTGCAATGGAATACCAAAGACTATATCGATAGGAAAAAAGTAGTCAAGAGTGTGTGAAGTATGTGTGGAAGCAAAACAAATAAGACAAGCTTTCAAAAGTGAAAGAGAGAGAGCAGACCCCTTCAAATCATACATACTGATATACAGTAATGTTGCGGACGAGAGCCGTTTCGTCTACACGGACGAGAGCCGTGGTTTATCCCCACTACCTCGTTTGATACGTGCCGCCGAGAAACCAATTCTTGGAACCATCGCGTTCGAGCTCGACACCTGAGAACAAGGACGTCATAAAAAACAACGATAGCATTAGGGATTTAAATAGGAAAAATTGAAGTTTCTTATTCGCAAACGGATTTTCACGCAAGTAACACCAATCGATTCCTTGTGCTCTCCCGATTAAAATGATGTCAAATACGACATGATTCCGATTATTTTTAACAAAGATACATCAAACTTGGTTTGTAGAACGAAAGGTCATGCTCATCGCGTTATGTAAACAGACCCGGGCGCGGCTCTCGTCCGTGAGTGGTAGTCGATTCTAAGTGCGATCAGTCCCGAGCGCGGCTCTCGTCCGTGAGTGGTAATCGATTCTGAGCCATGACTAGACCCGAGGGCGGCTCTCGTCCGTGACTGGTAGTCGATTCGAAGAGCGCGGCTCTCGTCCGTGACTGGTAGTCGATTCGACGAGCACGGCTCTCGTCCGTAGCATGTTAGAATACTAAGAAAAGTTCTCCAATTCATTAACTCCCTATTATTCTCTCATATTTTTGTGTTTAATTATTTAATGACTGAAATTATTAAGAAAAAGAAAGCGTAACACAAAAAGTATATAAGTTCCGTTTTAAATGTTTATAAATTTTTATTTTTTTATTTTCAATATCTTCTTTTCTACATCGATTGAATATAATATACATAAATTCTGTTAGCCAAATCTTCATTTATTGTCATTTTTGGCTCGTAAAAAACTGATGGAAAAGTAACTTTGACGATTCTCCGTAACCGTCGTAGGGTTCCAACCTTTATTATTTAAATATCTTTATTATAAATAATTGGAATCATGTCGTATTTGATATCATCTTTATCAGGAGAGCACAAGGAATCAATTGGTGTTACTTGCGTAAAAATCTGTTTGCAAATAAGGAACTTCAATTTTTCCTATTTAAACGCCTAATGCTATCCTTGTGTTTTATGACGTCATTGATTTCGAGCATCGAGCTCGAGCATCGACGGTCCAGTGAGACCCTTTTTTTGTTTCTCCGGTCGTGTACCAATTATGTGGGCCTATAGATTCTGAGACGCATGATGGTAAATACTATTTCATGACATGTGTGGACGATTACACTCATTTTTGCACCGTCTATCTATTAAGACATAACAATGAAGCAGGAGAATGTCTAAAAAAATACATAAATGAAAGCAAAGCACATTTAAATTTAAAGGTTGCAAAAATATGGTGTGATAATGGTGGGGAATATCAAAATAAAATTCTCAAAGAATGGTGCTATAACATGGGTATTGGGTTGAATTTCACAATCACATATACGGTACAGCAAAACGAATAAATCGTACCCTTATGGATAAAATAAGGGCCTTAATATTTGATTCAAAGTTGCATAAGGAAATGTGGGGCAAAGCAGTATTGACGGCAGCATATTTAATGAGTAGGAATCCGACAACTGCGGTAGATGTAACACCAGTCGAGATGTGGTACAACAAGAAACCAAATCTATCAACATTGAGGATTTTCGACAATATAGCTTTTGCTAAAAATCTGCATAAATTAAAAAAATTAGACATAAGAAGTAGAAAATATGTGTTTATAGGTTATGGTGTAAATGAATACCGATTATGGGATTCAAAAAACAAAAAAATCATCACCGCAAAGGATGTGGTTTTTAAAACTGAACCAACGAAACTAAATGAAAAGAAAACATCAAAAATGCTATACAACAATGAAGAAGGTAATGAAGACAACAATGAAGAGGAAAATAAAAACAACAGTGAAGAAGGAAACGAAGACAACAATGAAGAGGAAAGAGAAAACAACAATGAAGAAGGAAACAAAGACAAAAATGAAGAGGAAAGTGAAAATAACGAAGAAGGAAATGGAAATAACCATATATAAAACCAATTAAAAAATGATCAAGGAGGACATCATAATAATGAAAAAAGAATTTAAAGATACGAATTTAGGACAAAAAGAAACTCGAAGAAACCCTCTAAACATAAAGATTATGAAATGGATTTTCAATCTGATACAAAAGTTTTGATGACATATGTATCAGGATAAAAAATACATTAAAATGCATAAAAAATACAGATAAGGATAAATGGATGGAAGCTACAAGTGAGGAAAAGAAATCTCTAAAAGAGAACAATATGTGGGAACTAGTAGATGAAAAAAGATCTGCAGAAAAAGAAACATTAACAAGCAAGTGGATTTTTAAAATTAAAGATGATGGTCGACATGAGGCTCGACTTGTCAGAGGATGTCAGGAGAAAGAAGGGAGTCTATTATAAAGAAACATTTAGTTCAGTGGTAGACACAAATTCTCTGCGACTTCCTTTTGCCCTCGCTGCAAAAGAAAATCTAAAAATCGTGACTTTCGATATTAAAACTGCACTTCTGCATGGAGAGCTAGAAGAGGAAATATTCATGAAAGTACCAGAAGGAAACAATGTACCGGGGAAAGTGTGTTTACTAAAAAAAGCACATTATGGCTTAAAACAGGCACCTTCAAGATGGAACAAAAAACTAACTTCATTTTTGAAGTCAGAAGGTATGGAAAACTTGAAGACTAGTCAGTGTATTTTCCGAAACCAAAGTAAGACAATATGTATAGCCATTCATGTACCTATGAAGTAGGTACTACAAAAACTTAAAAACAAATTTGAAATGAAAGCTGCAGAAAAAGTGATAATCAATGTCGATATGAATCAAGGAAGGGCCAAGAAGCTGGTTAAAGTTGCCTCAGTATGGATTTTGGAGTTGGAGTTGGAAGTCGGAAAAAGAGAGCTGCACCACACTCTGCCCAACTGTCTTCGTTCTCTTCGTTCTGCGTTCCTCATTCTCTATTATGCCTCATCTCTCTGATGCCGCCGTATTTATACCAGAAAATTGCCTCCCTCTTTTGGGCCCAATGACTACCTTCGATGCAGGGGTAGCGTCGTGTTGCGCCTGCGTGTTCAGGCGCAAGTGTCTGGTGGTGGTCGCGCAGGCGTATTGAGGGTATCGCCCTCCAATTGGTTTGCGATGTCGCTGCTTGATCGTCATCGTGTCGTTAATGCGTGTTCCATCGCATGCCATAAGGGATATCGGTTCGGTGACGTACTGATTTTGTGCGCATGCGTAATGGAAAGTGTCCTGTTGTGTGTGCGCACGCGCGTTGCGTATCGGTGGCGCGAGGATTCAATCTAAGGATTTGAGGTTAGGGTTATGAGTTAGGGGTTTAGATCACTGCCACTGTTCAGATTTAGTTATTACTCATTGTTTCGTGCGGTTCAAGCCAGCGAGTCGCCGCGGCGACTAGCCCCCCTTCTCTGCGGCCACCGGCGGGTGGATCGACGCGCATGCCCGATAACCGAATCGAGGCGAAAACGAACGCCGATCGACAGCGCGCTTCGCTCCAACGATTCATTGCGCAACGACTAATCGTTACACTCTGGTCGATCGAATCTCGGCCTATATCACATTGTTATACAGTTTCTTTGTTTCTTTGTCGCAAGTGGTAATCCTTTTTCTTTTTTTTTCTTTTGATTGTAACTGTAACGGAAGTGAAACATAAGGACGTATCGTTCCGATGGATCGATTAAGGAAATACATTAAGTTAATTGGTGATCGTGTTAGAAGTAATTTCAAGACCCTTCTTTCGTTGCTCTTGATCACTGTGCCCGCTGTCTTCCGCCCTTCTGTCCCGGAGTCCGGCAGGAATTTCGAGCGAAATTCAAAAGATCTCAGCGTATACAGTCCACTTTCTTCGCCAAGTAACCGGCGAAGACGAAACACTCATTATTTATTAAAGAAGAGATTGTCTTTTTGAGTTAGAACTCGATTTCTTTGTAGGCGAAATCGCAGCTGGTTCTTACGTGGAAGCCCTCGTCTTCGAAGGTGAGGTTTCTTCCCGGTGTCATGCATCTCTCGCGTCGGCAGTGCAATGCGCGGGGGAGTGTGGGACTCGCCTCGGTTGTTACTGACCGGGGAATACCAACTAAAATCCCAAGTGCCGCATGGATTTCGTGTTCGCCAATCCCGCCCTCGTTATGTCACTAGATGAACTGGGGCGTACTGCGTATGCCGGTCCGTACCTTTTATATTTCAGGACGGATTGGTGTGTGCATACAAATCGTGTCCTTTCCGAGAGAATGGGACACCCGGCCTGTGTATGCCGTGGTTGTCTTAGCGTCATGTTCGGTGTGGTGTGAGGGGGCTATTGCGCGCGTTGCGCTTGTTACCTCTTCCCAATAAACTCTTCCTTAGTCAGGAGTGTGGCTGAACAGAAGGCTTGGAAGTACTTCCAATTGCCTGTGTTCGCCAGTATCGTCCGGAACACGGCTTTCACCGTGGGCCGTGTCTGTACTGGGAGGGCAAGCTGGTCGTAAAGACGCGCTCGCTCCTCGTTCCACCAAGTGCACTCTTGGAGGTGGTGGTCAGCCGTGTCCTCCACTCCGCAGTCAAATCAACAAAGGGCCGATGGTAACTTGCCCATGCGGTGGAGGTAATCCGCAAAGCATCCGTGCCCTGATATAACCTGCGTCGTATGGTAGTTGAAGCGTGCATCGTACTGGCATCAAAGGCGGAGATCGAGAATTAAGCGGTGGGTCCACCGTCCATGCGCTGCGTTGCGCCATTCCTCCTCCCATTCCACAAGGGTGGCCTCTTGGGCTTCCTCCTTCTTCCTCTTTTTCCAATCGGTCAAGGCTGCTGGTTCTGTCGGGCGAGGTGTTGTCCGCCGAGCAGCACCGGGGTAGGATAGCCGGTGTGTCTCCTTGTAATATCCTTGGGGCACCCCTATATAAACCGTCCTCGTGTACCACAGTCCTTCCGCGAAATTAACTATCTTCTTATGACTGAAATAAGAGTATAGCAGTTGGAAAAGATAGCGCGGAACCCCACGGGTTGTTAGTTCCCGGAATACGGAACTTCATCTTATAGAATTGAACGCGTTTTTCACGTCGTATGTCACCAGGGTACAATAGCGCTGGCCGAGAAATGCTGCCTCTACGTAGAGGCGTACCCCCTCCAGCTCCAGAACGGTCGAGTGACCTTGGCGAAAACCGAACTGGTTCTCAGCGAAACCGTCGCTCCCGATATGTGTTAAGAGCCGGGTGTGTACCAGATATTGTACAGTTTTAGAGTCCGAGTCGACTATGCATATGGGTCGATATGCCTCGGATCGACTCGGGTCCTTGCTAGGTTTGCGGAGAAGCGTCAAGCGTGTCTCCCGCCACTGAGCGGGGAACTCACCCCTCTCGAAGATGCTGTTGATTGCAGCAAGGAGATGGGGGGTATGCAGATTGCCTAGTCCTTTAACCACCATGGGCGGCACACTGTCCTACTCACGCGATTTTTTAATGTTTATACGAGCAAGGGCTTCTTTCAGCTCACCTTCCTCAATCCGTCAAGTTTGGGGGTCCTCCGTTGGGAGGCGGACCGGGTATTTCACCCCGTGAAGTGGGTTATGCTGCTGTTCCGCGTCGTTCGGTATGGAAAACAATCCCCGCATCATCCTCTCCGTCAACTCGCATGAGAGGCTGGGAGGTGGAGTTTTGGCCTTTAACTAGGCCATAATGGCCCGGTATGGGCGTTCCCCAAGGTCGCCGTTTAAAGTTTCTCTGAGTTTATCCCAAGCGGCAATCCGGGAGTGGAGCATGGCATAGTATAATTTTTTACACGCCATCCGATACTCCTCCAAAAGTTCTGGAACTCGTTGCGAGTTCTTCTTATAAGCCCTTTTCTTCCGCCTATGAAGACGAAAGGTCTCCTTGCGTAAGTCGCGAAGTTCGAGCATCCAGCCCGCAAGACCAATTGCCTTGGAGCGAAAGGGCGGTTTCGCCGTTCGCATAACCTTGTGGCAGGCATACTGCACCGTCTGCTGGTGTCTCTGAACCTGGGATTCGTTCCAAGGTTCGTCCGGCCTCAGATCGGCGATCCTCTCTGTAAAGGCCTTCTTCAGTTTATCAGTATCCAGGGAGCGGACATTTCGCCTAAAGAGTGGTAACACCGGATGGAATTCCGGTGCCCCGACACTGTGTAACACTCCGAGATGTTTGGGTAGTGTTTCCTGCTGGAGAATAGTACTCCCGCCCATCTGCAGTAGTGTCACTGTATTGCAGAACGCGAAATCGATAACCTGTTGCAGAATTGTATTCGCCTCCCTGAGCACGGATGGGGTACAAATTCCGCCTTTCCATAAATTCCAGCAGAGTTCGGCCCCGCCAGTCCTACACACGCGAACTCCATGCCGGGGACTTCGCGTTGAAGTCCCCGACATAGATAATGGATCCTTCCCAATTCACGCCGAGCTGTTCGAGCTCCTAGACCTCCCTCCAGAAGTCGGGGACTGTAAGGTTAGGCTTCACGTAACAGCTGACCATTATAAAATCGTCAATCACTACGGCCACGTACGAACGTCCGACTATGGTCCGATCGTCAAGGGCCGTTCACCCGCTTATATCCGTGATTTATGCGGCCGCTCCATGCGTTTTTCCGTATATCCAATCGCCCCCTCCCCCAATTTTTCAAAAAATATTGAAAAAGCAAATTGTTTATAAAAATTCAATTTTACCTCCGTTTTTTCAAACTTCTTTTTGAAGCCATCTTATAGGCCTTGAAAAACAGTAAAATTTTTGTATGCGACATTTTTTCATAGCGCTTATACTTTGTGAGATATAAGCACCGAAATGAAAAGGGCGATTTGGATTAAAGGGGTAATTTCTGCCTTAAAGGTGCGCATGGGCAGCTACTTTGTACGGCAAAATTCTTAGGTAGGACCGTAGAATAATTGTACAAAGTTTCATTAAAATCGGGGATTAACAATCACCGAACTTTCCATGTTAGAAAATATTTCGAAACATATTTTCTCGATTCACAAGCAAACAAGGGTTTATATACTTTCTTTGTTTCTTCCACCGTTTATTTGCGGCTCCAATAATTGGAATACTGCTACTGCCTTGCGTGCAAACAAAAAGTTCGTATATCTTCTTATTTTGTTCAAGATCTCAATTATCGCTCTAATGCGCGTGCTTTCGCTACCGTGTCTCTCAACGAAAAACACGTTCCCGCCGGAATCAACTCAGATCTCCGCTAATCGGGATCGTAGAACAAAAATATTGTGCTCCACGGAAAATCCTTTTTTCAAAGAAAATTTCGCGGTTCGGTGGGATCCGGTTCACCTCCGCTGCTTGGCCCGCTTCGGGTTCCTTCCCCGTTGTAGGTGGAAGACATGCTCCGGTACCGAAGATTTTTATGATCTTGTAGGCCCTGTGTTGTGGGTCTGTCCGTGGTAATTGTTTGTAACAGTCCCAGTCGTCGTTTCCTGGCGTTACTTTGATGAGTCGTCATTTTGGTTTCGTTGTTATTCGGTTTTTGCGTGCCTGTGTGCGCTGTTTCCCTGCACGCTTCAGCATTTTGAAGGCTACTTGTTCCTTACCTCTCGTTCTGGGTAGTGGGATCCTTGGAGTTTGCGACGGAATATTTCCGTTGGCGTCTAGCTTATTCGCGCGCTCGCGATGTTTGGGGATTTGAATTAATTGGGGGATTAAGTGGTTTCTCATGGAGGATGGTTCGGGCAAGGATTATAGACACCTTATATATGTATTTGAATATTAACTTTATTCGTTGTCTCTTTCAATATTTATTACGTTCTCCCTTTCGTGGAGTGCGAGGCGCATACATGTTGCACTCCCGGAATTTTTTTGGTATGGGACTTCCGGAGTCCTCGCCAGCAGGTATTCGAGGGCCGGTTCGATAAAGGGGAGTTCTTTGTCCAGTAGATGTCTTGTTTACTTATTGTATACTTTCCTCCTGTTACCGTCTTCAGATTTGTATCCTACTAGACTGCGTAGGCACCATTTTTCTTCTATATTTTTTGTCTTGATGAAGAAGATTTTTATAATTTTTCTTTTATGCTTTTACTGTTTTTCTTTTTGTATTAGTTTATTCTTACTTACTTGCTATCTGGTTTGTGTGGTGTCTGGCTTTTACGTTTCGTCTGTGTCTTTATTTTCCTGTAGCTCGGACTATAATGGTGTGATCGCGTTAGCGTTCGATTAATCGTAATTTGTGTAGTGGGGAAGATATCTTAAGGTATTGGGGGGGGGGGGGGGGGGGGGGGGTATTTAGGAGGGGTTTGATTGATAAACGTCGTTTCTCCGTATTTTGATCCCTTTATTGTCTCTCTAACAGAAGTTCTCGTTCTACAACATCTGCAGCTTTACCGGTTGGTAGATCCTGATTATCTTCTTCCGAGAGGTCCAGCCATTCCTCTATGTACCATGTGCATTCTGCGGCGGATCCCACCACGTATAGCTACCTCCCGCATTTGTGGCAGCTTTCGTGGAGTGCCTTGCTCCATAGGAGTACCAGGAGGTGCCCCGTTGCTTCGTAGCACTGTAGTGCTATTTCCTGCGGGAGTTTTCCCCGACACTCTTTCCATAGTTTACTTTGCGTCGGTGTTGTCTCATCTTCGTACGTTTAGTCTTTTTTTGTTAGGCTGACCATTTCTAATAGTGGTCCATACGTCTCCGGATGGTCTTGAGGTCGTACCCCGTCGAGGGGTTTGGTATACTCTGTTAGATTTCCTGCCATTCTTTTAATGAAAAGGAGATTTGTAATTCTTCCCATTGCGTTTTCTTTATATATTTTCTTTTTGTAATGTTTTAAGTGTACTTACTTGATTCGCCGTTTATTGAGTGAATATGTGTACATATAGACTTTATATTCGCTCCTATCGCTTGTCATTCACGATTACAATGGCGGGTTTAGTTAGCGTTTAGCTAATCATAACTTTGTAAGTGGGTGAATATCTTAAGATATTTATTATTTTATTTCTATTTAATTTTCTTTCATTTCTAGAATGTTGAGAAGAGGATTTTGTCATCTCTTCGTGTTTCGTTGATTTTTCGTGTTTGATTTTTCTTGGAAATAGTCGTCTTCTTTCTTCCGATGATTTTGAATGTTGCTTCCCTTAGGGAGGAGATGAATTCTTGATGCATGTTCTTTTTCTTCATATTTGTCTGGCTTGGTTCCATTTCTACCTGTTCGGGTAGAGTTTCCGCGTTTTTTCATGTTTGATTCACCTGTTCGTTCGCGCCGTTTTTGTGATGTACGCTTTTTTGATTCTATCTTTATGAACTACTCTAGTCCGTTTCGGTCCAATTTGAATTTGTACTTTATTATTATCTAGTATTTTCGTGATAGTATAAGGGCCGTCGTATTCATTTTCTAATTTTTCTTTTTTTGGTTTACTAGTATTATTTTTTCGCCTGGATTATATTGTATGTGAGAGGTTTCTCGATCATAGTAGTACTTCTGCTGGTATTTTAAAGTTTCTAAGTTTTATCGCGCAGCTTCACGCGTATCTGATAGCTTTGAAATTAGCTTATCTACGAAATCAGATTATGTCGGCAATGAGTCGGAGGGGTAAAATTTAGTAGCAGTACATTGGGGGGTCTAGACAGGCGCTCGAGGGGGCTGGCGTCACACAGATGACGTCACAAAATGGATGGGGTTAAAATTGTGGGGAGGAGGAGGGGAAGGATCCGATCTTATTAACAGATGGTAAGTAGGTAATAGGTTAAAATCAATGTTGATCCAAACTGTTTTACCGACGAAAAGAATTAATCGATAAAAATGCAAATCTGTTTTACCGACAAAAAGAATTGATCGCTAAAAATGCAACTATGGGAGTGGGAAGGTACTGTTTTACCGACGAAAAGAATTGATCGATAAAAAAATGCAAATGGTTACTGGGCGAGAACATCGTCGTCATTTTGAATTTTTATCCAAAAAATATTACATAAGTTTTTCTGGGGAGTAGAAGAATGATTGTAGGATCTGGTCTAGGTCTGGGTTAAGTTTGGGTTGTGCTTTATAATTGAAGTTTGCTCCGGAAGTATTCGCAAGAGTTCCCGGAGTCCTCTCTCATGCGCCGATGATGGCCACCGTGGAGTTTTAGTGGGTGCAAGCCCCACACTACCCCGTTAAAAAAAAAAAATTGTAATTGAAGTTTGGGTTGTGCTTCATAATTGAAGCACATCCCAGACTTAACCCAGACCTAGACCAGATCTTAGAGTAATAGGCGATTAAGAATATGAAATTAAAATTTTAAAAACAATTTTTAATATATATTCACCATGTAAATTAAAAAACATGTAAATTGAGAACATCTTTTTAAAATTTAAATTTCATATTCTTAATCACCTATCACTTTATTGGGAAGAGAAAGTGTTATACGTAATTAAATTTTATTAAGTATAAAATAAAGTAAAATAAAGAAAAAAATTTGATTAAAAAAATATGTAGTTATAAGAATAAAAAATAAAACATAAAAGAAATAAAAAATTCTCCTTCTCGCTCTTCGGCTGTTGTTAATTATCTGAAATATACAAGAAATATTACATAAGTTTTTATTTTATTGATGTATAGAATTATTACAAATCATACTATTTGTAAATATTTATAAGATGTTGATGTCAGCGGGTACCTTCTTCTCAAGATACGAACAGGGCGTGGATGTGGTGGTTTGAAAGTAGAATTAGAACTAGAAGAAGAAATCAATTTTTATAAGATACATATAAATTTGACAAAAATGCATATACTGTCATTTTTAAGAATAAGATTAATACATACTTTGCATATTTCGTTTTCTTAGGAGGCGATGCATCATCTTCGATTGACTCGTTGATTGGCGTATAAGGCACAGATTCGTTATTTCATTCATTATTGAGAACATATTTTGATTTAATTCTATTTATAAAAAACCGTGTTCTGGTAGACAATTAATAGTAAATAATACAATTTTTCTGTTCGAAATATTTCAAACACAATTAACTCACACGTGTGACATGAAGTTTACCGATTGAACTTTATGTTTTAGTACTGTAAGAAATGTATTTAGTTGGCTTCCCACCATTGCAAATATGCTTTATTCCTGTCACTTCTATTTTGTTATTATGAGCTATGTGAATGGCTCGTCACATCAATTAGGGGGGGACTTCCTACTCTGATTCGTATGACCTATTGAGCGCAAACAATTTCCCATCATCGCCACACCCATTGAATTCAGTTTCCCCTCCCCTTACTTTACCATCACGACTAATCATCAGCATGTTCTACATCAATTATAATTAGACATTTTGTTCTTATAAATTGTATAAATGAATGTTTGATTTAATAACAGCTGATTAGTCATACATCTGCATTGTATTTATAACCATTGCATAATACATGAAAAAAGATGTAAGCATTGTATTTATACTGATACAGTAAGTGTTAAAATAATTTCTAAAAAGAATACATTTTTTTTTTTTGCTTAAATAATTTTTAAAATGCATTTGTAATATATTATATGATTTATTTAGTTTCTCGAATTGCGTGTGACTTCTCGTCAGCATAATGTCAGCATAATCTAAAATCATCAGAAATTTTATACGAACAAACAGATGCAACGTGATTGCGACATATGACACCAGTTTAAACTGTGATCAGAATATATAAAAGTAAAATAAAAGATTTGTGTGTAATGTGCTGTTACTTTCAAGAGTTAACAAATCATGAACATGGATGAATTTGTTCTTACTGAACACGAATTGCGGGAACAAGCCGTTCGTTTGAATTGTCTGGATGAATACATTGCATGGGAAGAACGTTGCAACGAATATCTTGAGTCATTGGAACAATATTGTCGAGTAAGAAAACGCCCTCGATTATCAATTGGTACTCAACAATCTCTGGTTGCTCGAATTACACAATTTGAAAGTTTTAAACTAGTGACGCGTACTCGTTTCGTGCATGAAGGTGCAGGACATTCAAACAATGGTCTCTTGTGGCGTGAATTAGAAACTGAATTCGAAAATCGTGTATTGACAGGTGTTGTGATAAACTCAAATTATATCGATCCACGTAATTTCCTTCATGGTGCGAGAAGTATAGTGCTTTTACATGTAAGATATGCATTAGTGAAGCACACTGCACTTAAAGTGAATACGATATTTAATGGGGAATTTATAGCAGGTGATAAATGTGAAAGGAAAAGCTTAAATACCAAAAACTGTGAATTATTTCGCGCATCGGATCTTGAAGAGTGGTATGAACGATGTATTGTTGAATGTACAATAACACTGTTGGAAGAATTTCAGGAACGTGATAGTGGATGGGCATTGTCGCGAATACTGAATTTAATAATCAATTTAAACAAGTATAATCCGATGCATGTTGGATGTCATTTCAAGCTACCGCGAGAAATACTACTTAAAAGAAGCAGTAATTTCTGTAAAATCCCATGACGATGCATGTTTCGCATGGGCTGTGGTAGCCGCTTTGTATCCAGCTAAACAATATACATTTCAGCAAAGTTCATACCCAGATTATAGAGCAGTGCTTAATTTTGAGAATATCGGATATCCAATATCCATGAATGATATTAAAAAGTTTGGAACGATGAACAATATCTCCGTGAATCTATTCAGCATCGAAGAAAACATCAAGAAAACAAAGAAGGACCTGAAGTAAGTCATCGTTCCATTGCGTCTCACTGATCAGAACAGGGATAGACATGTGAATTTGCTGTACATAGAGAATGATGGCATAGGACACTTTGCATGGATAAAAAATTTGTCTCGACTTGTTGGCACACAATTAAGCAAACATAAAGAAAAGAAGTTCATCTGTGATCGGTATGTATAAAACGTGTAAAAACATTAAAATTTTAATTTTATGAAGAATAAACGATTATATATGAATACTTTTACAGATGCTTACACTTCTTCAATTCCCGTGAGAGGTTAGATACTCATCAGAATGATTGTCAGAATATGAATAAATGCACTGTTCTGCTACCCAGCGAGAATGATAAATGGCTCAAATTTAACAAGTATTGCAGAAAGTATCGGGTTCCGTTTGTGGTTTATGCAGACCTCGAGTGTATTTTAGAAAAAATTAAGGATAGTGTCGAAGATGAATGTATATCGCATGCATATCAACATCATAGGGTATTCAGTATGGATATTACGTGCATTGTTCTTATGATACATCATTATCACCACATCAATATCGTCGCGATATAGACTGCGTTTCATGGTTTATAAAGGAATTAAAGAATTTAGCATAGACTGTTAAATCTGTATTATCTAATAATATCTCTATGGTACACCTAACGAAAGAGCAGTGGGGTGAATTTCACAATGCGATACATTGCCATATTTGTGAGAAACCATTCGATATCAACGAAACACGAGTACGAGATTATCGTCATTTAATAGGGCGCTGTAGAGGCATTGCACATGTTGACTGTAATATAAATTATAATAATTTATTCTGCATCCCTATAGTCTTTCACAATTTATCTGGAACGATTCGCATTTTATCATCATGGAATTAACTAATGCATTTGAAGGTTACATTGATTTACTACCTATAACCAAAGAAAAGTATATTTCATTTGCAAAACGTAAAAGATGTAACGCAAGAAGAATTAGGTTGTCGAAATTATATAAAATTACGCTTTATAGATTCGTATAAATTTTTAAATACTAGTCTTGATAAATTAGCGTCTTTTCTCAGTAAAGGTAAGGTAAAAATTTTATACTCTAATTTTCAAATGTTATCCAAAGAAAAATTTCATTTATTCACGCGAAAGGGTGTCTTTCCATATGAATACATTGATTGCTTTGAGAAATTAGAAGATTCGTGTTTACCATCGCGGGAATCTTTTTACAGTTCGTTGACTGATGAAATAGTATCCGAAAGCGATTACGCACACGCTAAGAACATATGACGCTCTTTCGAGATTAAAAATTTAGGTGAATACAGCGATTTGTATTTAAAAACAGATATTTTATTATTAGCAGATATTTTCGAAAATTTCCGTGAAAGTTGTATCAAGAGTTATGGTCCAGATCCAGCTCACTATTACACATTACCAGGTTTTACATGGAATGCTATGTTAAAGCATACTAAAGTTAATTTTGAATTGCTCACTGACATCGATATGGTTTTGTTTTTCGAGCGGGGTATACGTGGTGGTATGAGTCAATGTTCCGGGAGATACGCGCAAGGCAATAATAAGTATATGTTATCCTATGATCCATCGAAATTATCATCGTACTTCATGTACTTTGATATAAACAATTTATATGGATGGGCAATGTGTCAACCATTACCATATGCAGTATAATGTTGAAAATTTTGATGTATTTTCGATTGCAACTGATTCATCGGTAGGTTATATTCTTGAAGTTAATATAGAATATCCACAACATCTGCATGATGATCATGCTGATCTACCGTTTTGTCCGACACGTGCCAAACCCCCTCGTAAAAAACAGGATAAGTTACTGGCGATATTATACGATAAGGAGCGTTACGTTATTCATTATCGCAACTTAGAACAGTGTATACATCATGGTCTTCGCATTACAAAAATACACCGCATTCTCCAATTTAATCAATCCCCATGGCTTCGCGATTATATAGAACTCAATACTCAATTTCAAAAACATATCTGTACAAATACCACTACGATTATATGTATCCATTACACCAGCGAAATTATAAAATTATGTATACCGACACAGACAGTTTAATTTATTATATTCAATGTGAAGATGTTTATGAGATGATGAAACGCGATATCCATAGATTCGACACCATCGATTATCCAATAGACAGTGTATATGGTATACCGCTTGTCAATAAGAAAGTGCCTGGTTTAATGAAAGATGAAAACAGTGGTTCAATAATGACTGAATTCATTGGACTTAGAGCAAAGATGTATACTTTGAAAGTGTTCAGTAAAAAAGATGTGAAAAAATTGAAAGGTGTCAAAAACAATATTGTAGCCAAAATGATAAATTTCAATGATTACAAGCAATGTTTACGTGTTGCATTTGAAATAACTCGTCGTCGGTCATGCATAACATCTAAATTGCATAAAGTGATACTGTAACAGAATTGAATATTGCTCTCAGTCCGAATGATGATAAGCGATATCTTATATCTGATTCAAATGATACATTACCTCGGGGCATTATAAAATAAGATTGTAAAGGATAGAAGCTGTACAATAACAGATTGAAATTATTTTATGAAAATCGATTTATTTGCATTTTCACATTAACATTGTAGTAAAAACATCTTTTTATGTTTATAATACATTCTTTTCATGTATCCATGAGTTGTGCGAATTATCAAATCCTAACCATTTCACATATACTTTATCGTCCTTGTTACGCAATATTTTTTTCACTAAATACACATCGGGATTGATAACGCGTTGTAATTCATATTCATAAAATCCTCCTGCAATAGGATTTCCGCATGAATCTTGCAGCAGATAAGTCACAGGATTAGTTATTTGTACTTTGATTATCTTGAACACTTCAGCAGTCCAATTTGGTGTATATCCTTTGTCGAAAACGGTTTTGTATTTGTTCACGCATACAGAGTCACCAACCTTGAATCTCGATGGAGCAGCAGTCTTTACATTGCTATATACTGTGTTCAAAAGCTTATCAGCAATTGTAGGGGTAACATCGCATGGTCGTATTCTAATAGTTCTATGTTTCCACATGTTGTATTTAGCCACAAAACTTGGTAATGCATCGATCCATCTATATATTCCATTGAGTGTAAACAGTTTCCACATATGATTTTTTAAAGTACGATTAAAACGTTCCACGATGGAAGCCTTCATCACTGAATATGTTGAATAGTGATTAATATTCTAACAAAAAACTTCAAAAAAGTAAAAAGATTACGCCAAGTACATGAAAAAATCGGTACTGTGTCATAAGAAAATGTGAAATCGAAATGAGCTGCAAAGTACATACAGGTGCTTTCCAGCAATGTGCAAAGGCTACACTATGTAAGGTAATGTAAGATTCGGTACTTTCCAATTACGCTTAAGATGACACACCTATGCACAGCTAAAATGTTGTGTTCGACTTGGCGTGGCCAAGAAATTGCAAACTAATGAAAGTCTACACAATGTGTTAAAACTTTATTTAAATTGATGAGTCAGTTACACGTCTGTGAAAGGCAAGCTATTGATATCGATAAATGACCTTAGAAATATTTTACAATGCAGCTATGAAAATCTAGTCATATTGTCAGAGTTTTAAATTCACAAATTAACCTGCGAGAAAAGGTATGTTGTTAATGATCTGAGAATTCCTTGCCTGGCCACGCCAAGTCGAACACAGCATTTTAGCTGTGCATAGATGTGTTATCTTAAGGGCCTAGGGTAGTCACGTGACTTTACGAGATTTCTTGGTCAGTATCTGCCATTACAGTTTTCTTTACAGAAATAATATTATCCACAGACATGAGGCTGCCTAATGAATGCAAGATGGAGCCACACTGTGATTTTCTCTCCACTATACACACTACTGCACGAGCCGTATGTACGTGAATTCGGCCGTTGGGATCACTTCGGATAGTTTCGGAAAGACGAAAGAGAAGGCAAATGTCAAATCTTACTCTCGCGTTTCTAAAATGCTATTATGGTTTGGTCCAAGTCACCTGCAAGCGGCATTGAGCGGTACGAGTCATTCGCGAAATATTTCGAGTGTAAACTCTGATTTGATCTGCAAAAGTAAATCAGTTTAATAAAAATTACTTTTCGAATTTATATAACTTGAATGTAAAAGATAATATACTTATAAGTTTCTACGTTCTTGATACCAGGCTTTAAAAACCAATTAAAACAAGTTCATGATGATTTCCTATTAATTTATTTACAAACAATAAGAGTAAAAGGATTTTACTTATCTCTTTGTATATGTGGCGAATTATTTCCAAATGGTTTTTCCTTCGGGTTTGGTCTGGGTTAAGTCTGGGTTAGGCTTCAGCGGAACACCGCTGGAAGACGAAAGAAACGACAACGGAAAGGACGAACTGTGGAGAAACTTACGGAAACCAGGATGCGAAATCGCGAGCAAAATAGTGAAATCAGAAAGAGTCGAATGGGCGATAGGCTCGTTCTTGCCCTACAAAACACCTGGAATAGACAACATCTATCCAAAAATGATCAAAACAACGATGCCGTACATCAAAATCTTCCTGACGAAGATAATGAGAGCCAGCCTGGCGCTAGGAACAATCTCGAGATCATGGAGAATAACCAGAGTGGCGTTCATCTCCAAACCAGGGAAGACCGATTATGCGACGCCCAAAGCTTATCGACCCATCAGCCTGACATCGTTCTTGCTGAAGATGTTGGAGAGGATGGTGGACAGATACATGAAAGAGGTGACGCTGGAAACGAAACCGCTGCACGACAACTAACACGCGTTCAGGGTAGGACACTCGGTGGAGGTGGCTCTGCACAACCTGGTAGGCGAGGTAGAAGGAGCCATGAGGAAGAAGCTGCTGACGGTGGCCTGCTTCATGGACATAGAGAGGGCGTTCAACCAAACGTCCACGAGACTGATAGTCAACTCCCTGAAAGTGTTCGGGCAGAACGACTACGTTACCCGATAGATTAACAATATGTTGACCACCAGGGAGCTGCAAACCTCGAAAGGGGTAACGATCACGAAGGGATTCGTGAAGAGAGGCTGCCCTTAAGGGGGAATCCTGTCACCGCTGTTATGGTGTATGGCAGTGGACGATCTCATACACAGGCTCGAGAGGAGCGGTGTAGCGGTATTGACGTATGCCGACGACGTGACCTTCCTGGCAACAGGAATAAACGAGACGATGGTCACCTACAAGGCGAGGGAGGCGCCATCAGAACTGGAGGAATGGTGCCGTCAAACGGAGCTGTTCGCGAAGATGGAGACGATCTTCTTCACGAGGAAAATAAACAGGCCTGTCATCATGGACCTGACGTACAATTGAGAGACGCTGAAATTCACCAAGGAGGTGAAGTACCTGGGAATCTGGCTGAATGAACGCCTGACTTGGAGGAAACACGTGTTCAAACAGGTAAACAGAGCGACCATGAAGTGGATGTACGAGGCGATAGTGCTTTCGAGGATGCTGTTCGGCGCGATAGCCTGGTGCGAGACCGCCAACATGAGAACGGTCAAGGAAAGGCTGGACGGCCTAGAGGGACTGGCGTTAAGGAGAATGCTGGGAACGCTAAGTACGACACCCACGAGAGCGGCGGAGGTGATCATGGGAATACACCCTCTGGACGTGGAGATAAAGACGCACGCGTTGAAAACGGCACACAAGCTCGCCGTATGGAACGCCTGGAAGGAAAGAGACTTCGGTCACAGTTCCATACTGAGGATGGAAGGAAACGACACCATCAGAAGGCTGGTAAGCATGAGACAGGACGATCAGACCTACCCAGCGGAGGGTGCTCAGCCGGGGTGTGCGTCAGGGTTCCGTATTAGGACCATTCCTTTGGGACCTGGGGTACGACTCTGTGCTGCGCGGGCCCCTCCCCGCCAGGGCGAGCATTGTCTGTTACGCCGACGACACGTTCCTCGTAGCAGTTGGGAGGGATTGAACGAGGACTGTCCGTCTGGCCGAGATGGCCGTGGCCCTGGTCGTCGCCTGGATCCGAGCCTTGGGGCTTCGTATCTCGTCGCAAAAGACGGAGGTAGTCTGGTTTCACGGGCTGCCTCTGTCGCGGCGTGCCCCCCAGGCTCGGATCTGGGTGGGTGATGCCCGCATCCAGGTCGAGGAAAGGTTTAAGTACCTCAGCCTGAACATTGATAGCCGCTGGCGCTTCGATGGACATTTCGACCGCCTCGTCCCTCGGGTTGTGGCCGTGTCGACCATGCTTGGTCGACTTTTACCCAACCTCGGGGGACCCAACCAGAAGGTACGCCGCCTATATGTGGGAGTGGTGCGGGCCATGGCCCTATACGGGTCTCCCGTTTGGGCCCGCGGCCTGGTGGTCAGCCGGAGCCTGACAGCGCATAATTAGAAGGCAAGCTAGTATGGTGCAAACAAAGATAGGCGCTACCGTATGCTGCGTCGTGTTGCGAGGCCAATATGCGCCCGGACTAAATGACGATTTGAACAGTATAATAAACCCTGGACTTCGAAAAATCCGATTGTGTCAGGACAAAACTCTCCAAGGACCACTTATTGGACATTACAGAAGAGAAAAAAGTTTTCATTTCTAGAATAGTGCAGGTACTATGAGCCATTCACTATGTATAGTGAAGTACAAATTGTAGTAAAAGTTTAATTTACCAGTTTTAAAATATAATCACAAATTTACTTGATTTTCTTGCTTCCTTATCTTTAAAAAATGCGAGATACATATTAGAAGGAATTGTTCGATACGTTTCTGGTCTTTCTACTATAGTAAGGGAAACACGGCCAAAGTAAAGATGGAAAAGAGATGGACGGCACAATAGGGATGAAGTGACGACACGTGTTGCGCTACGCATAGCATGTGTAACGTCCCTAAACCGATGTTACGTTGTCCATGGAAGAGCGGCTTTCCAATGGACGAAAAGGTGTGGGTTCGTGTGGCGTGCGGTTAAGGAGTTAAAATCCAAGGTTTATATCTTTCTTAACAATAGTTTATTCAATAATACTTATTCTAATCCTAACGTTAATACAACATTGATAAATATTCTAATTTGGTTAAATAAAATCATAAGATGATATGAGGTTATATTATGCGTGATTATCTGTATGTGAGGTTATATTATAATTATCTATCAATTATCTCGATAACACAAGAGTTATGCAAATACGATATATATGTCGTTGAACGAGAGTTAGGATATGTGATTATTTATATTATTCGCGGTAGAGGATCCCATATACAAGGCGAAGTGTATTGTGTTTGTGTCTGCAATAGATCTTGTCTCGTATGCCCTGGTCGCTGCCAAAGTTATAGGTGGCTATAACCTCAGAGCGGCCTCAAGGTTCCATGAAACATATAAGTTTTGCCTTAATTGTCTAAGCATCCGTAAGCCCTTCGTTGTCTTTTCTACATCAGTCGCTACCTTGAAGAAAAGACTCTTCAGGAGCGGTCTTAGAAATGTGTCCGACTAGGAATGGCTTCTAGCGCTTGTTGGCAGGCGATTCGTCTGCTTCTGGCGAACACGAACTCTATATTAAAGAAGCATCAACTACTACCATTTCATCAACTACACCATTTGCTAGAATGGTCGCTACCTCTAAAGGAGCGGTCTCGATCTATTAGTATATCAGCTTCCTCCAAGATGTTGCCCGCACTGCACTTCACAGGAATCGTCGTAGTGCACCTGTCATAAGGTTACTCCAAACTGAACCTGTAAAGGAACATTAAATACTCCTGATCGCTGGAAAACGGTGGCTACCTCTAGAGGAGTGGTCTCGATCTCACTAGACGAGTATATCAGCTGCCTTCAAGATCTTCGTCTGTTCGGAACCAAATGTCAAAGAGAAGTGTGTCTCCTGCTGCTTTCGCAGGTCCTTATATACCCGCTAGTCGGAGTTCGCGCATGCGTAATGTCTTACTTTTTTATGGCGGTCTTATTCTAATCGTGAATGAAATCGGACGATATACGTTGTTTTTATGTTAACATATTAATTAACTTATAATATATGGTATAAAAATAAGGTACAGAAATATTAATTAGTGTTAGGATAATAGAATACGCAGTAATATAATAATAAAGTATTAGAAAGATACAAATATAGAGAGAGATGGTGATAGGTAGAGAGAGATAGCAATAGGTAGAGAGAGATAGAAATGAATAGAGTGAGAGGGAAGACCGTGGGTCGTTACACATGCAATATCTGTGTAAAACGTCCGGGATAGTTCTTGATATATTCCAATAATATAAATATTACAATATTCATCATTAAAGAGTACCATGCTATTACTGCATTACAAACTACTGCTCTCATGCGAATCTGTAATTGAAACGTAATTTACTTTTCTCTCCACCCTTTCTTCATAGACAAACGCTTCATAGTCGTTGTAGGTTGATGGCCTTTTCTCTTTCCTTTCACATAGCACTTTTCTTTTCTTACTTCTTCGCTTTCCTGTCTTGCTTCCATATTCATTTTGTCCAGAATCACACTATATAACTATTCACACGCGATTAACACGAAAGTAGCGTATGTAACAATTCATACGCTATTCGTATTTGAAAGCTCGAATGCTTTGTACTTCTTTACTGTAATGCACAAAGCAAAGAACTGAGCTGTTCCTCCAATGCCCAATGCTTTCACGGATTTGTTTATATTACAGATCGCTAAGATATTGAAAGGAAGAACACAAGAGTGTGCTCAAGAGCACAGACACATGCGTCTCTCTGTTGCATTAGTATTAGTGTACAATGACACATTTATGTAGGATACATATGTACGAAAATACGTTTCGGACGGAAATACGCAGAAAGAATTGTTTTATTATCCCGTGCATATGCATACGACCAATCTTGTTTTTCGGTATTTGGTTTGTAGGTGATCTCTATATCCTTTAAGATATTGTACCCCATATCTCCACATTTCATCTCGCTTCATCAATCTAGACTTAACACAGACCTAACCCAGACCAATATCAATATTTTCCCCTCTGTTATATTATAAATATAACAATAAGGAAGGTAAAGTGATTCTTCTCCACTTTCCTCGGAATGGAGAGAGACTCCATATTCATGCTTGAAAATGTCATAAATTTTCAAATTTTCGCGTATGCAAACCTTTGCGTGGACCGATGACGTATCGCTCGGGCCATGGTGCAAGTGAGATGCAAAATAGTGAGTGAGTGAAAAAGGCGCTTTAAATCCTGGAATCTTTTGGGGAAAGTAAGAATCAAGGGTTGTCCAGCGAATTCTCTCCTTAGGTAGGTATGTATGTGTGTGGGGAAATTGGAAAGTGAGGGAAGATATACCGAGTGTCTCATTATATTTCGGTATACCTTGGGTACCCGAGAGATCTTAGCAATACATTACAATAGGACACCCATTATGTTCCGTTCGACGAAGCAACCGTTGTTTATTGTTGCCAGATGTGAGAATCTGAGATTTATTTAGACAATTTGTCTATTGAGTCGTCCGTTCGAAAGTTCCACATCTGGCAATTCATAAAACAATTCCATGCTTTCGTCGAGCGGCGTGTTCCTCTCGAGTTATAAACATCGAAGGCTCTATTGCCCCGCAGTCGGTACCGTTACGCCAACTCATCGTTCGTTCGTATTATCGGAGGGTTGACGCCGACTCGCGGGACAATACAGCCATAAAAACATCTGGAAAACACTCGCGTGGGCCCGTTTGGGCCGCGTTATTCCGGGGTTCGTTCTTCCTCCCCAGTTTTCGCGAACCTTCGACCTGAGGGAGAGATTCCTCCACCACCATCGCGGGATGATCGGGGACTTTCCACCACCACTGCCGCGGAGTGACCAAGGAGAGCCCGTTCCACCCCTATCGGAGCGACTGGGGATCCTCCTTCCTCGGGTCGGTGGACAAATCGATCGCGAGCTTTCGTCAATGCCCAAAAACATGGAGGCCCCCGAACGCGTGAATTGGGGGAAGAAGAGCTGAGGAGGAAGCGAACCCCGGAAACAAGAATTAGAAACGATTAGAGAGTCAATTTTCGGGTATCTCCGAAAATTTCCAATCGATTCGTGGGAACTTAGCATCAAACTTTGTAACACAACACGGAAACGATTAGGAGAAATGATTCGAGACTTCGAGGAATTACAATCGTGAGGTTTCGCGACTTAGCCTTTCGTCCCTCTATCAAGCATTCGTGATAGAGTTAATCATTTATTTCAACATTAAATTCGCGAAATAACGTGTTGTTACGAACATCGTTCGGTTTGTCAGCACCTTATTTCTTTCCCCACTACTTTCCTCCACCTCGCACGAGGAAATTCGCCAACAACCCTGCGTGGCAAGGTTCCGACCGACAGAAGAAAAGTGACCACGAAGCGGAAAACTCCGTAAGTACCTCTACGTTTCTCTCAAAATATACCTAAAGAAAGTTCGTTTGGGTCTGCGTTACACAGGTTCCTTTACATACATTCCTTCGACATACTTTAATTAGTTTAATATAAATTTTGTACTTTGTTGTTTGAAAAAAAAAAAAAATAAGAAAGTGTATGTAAAGAATTACGTGAACACACAGCAATTGATTATATATTAGATACTCTTATTATATCTTCTGTTTATTTTTAGATACAAAACAGTGTGAGAAATATAATCTCGGCACCGGCACCGGCACTAGTGCCGACACCGATGCCTACGTCGGCGGAAACTACACCGACGCTGACGCCAACGCCGGCACCGACGCTGACGCCAACGCCGGCACCGACGCCGACACCAACGCCGGCACTGACGTAGACGCCAACGCCGGCACCGACGCAGACGCCAACGCCAGCACCGACGCCGACGCCGACGCCTGAGTTGATGCAGACTTTAGAGGAGGCCTGGCGAAAAAAGGTACAAAGATCATAGGCGATCTTTTGCTAAACCGCTAAGTAATTTATCTATTCATTTTTTGTTCAAAAACGAAGTAAACTTCTGGAATAACATGTATCTGTTTTTCATGTTACAGTTCCGGGATTTAAACAAAAAAACCCGGCAAGCCAAGTATGGGACAAGCCCCGGTCGTCGAGATCGCGACGGCAACCGCGGTCCTGGCCGGGGTGGAAGAGGGGAGAACGGGGGAAAAAATTTAATCATAAATTATTACAATTAAAAAATAAATATATTAAATTAATGTATTTTTAGCAATGTCTCCTTTTATTTTGTATATACCCATTTTTTTTTTTTTTTTTTTTTTTTTTAACGTGGAGAAATGCCTAACGCACACCCCGGGATGGGGGAATCCCGGGGTAGTGTGGGGCTTGCACCCACTAAAACTCCACGGTGGCCATCTTCAGCGCATTAGGGGGGACTCCGGGAACTCTTTCGAAAACTACCGGAGCCCCCCGCGCTTCCCTCCGCCGCTACCAGCGCGGCGGAGTTCCTTCTTCTGTGGGGAGTGTAACCTCCCCACGTGGCCGCGGACGCCTCGCGCTACGCGCCCAGCGCCCGTGACCACTTCGTTTTCCCTTTTGGGATTGGCGCCGCCGAGAGGGCCACACCCTCGACGACGCCCCTTCTGGGCCTTTTGACAGGAGGCCACCGGGTCCCCAACCCGGTGACCTCAGGCCCTGGCGGTCCCGCGCGCGGCTGACGGGCTCAGTAGCCGAGCCCGCCGCGGCATTATGCGCGGGAGCCGCCTGTTGGTGCCGGGCGGATAACGTTTCCGCCCGGCCGAGATACGCGCGGACAGAGTCAGGGGGGACCAGCCCGACCTGTGGCTGGGGCGGCACGTAACCGCCGCCCCGCTGCCCGACGCGCCCCTTTTCTTTCTGCGCGAGCGGGGTCTGCGACCTCCCGCTCGCGCTCGTCCGCCTCCTTCCGGGTCATGATTTCCTCACAGAAGGAGGTGAACGCTTGCCAGGCGCCGCGATCGCCAGCGATCGCGGCTACCACGGCTCGGAGGGAGAGGTCGCCACCCATATCCCTCCGGAGCGCCCGCCTTTGAGCCGCAAAGGCGGGACACTCTTCCAGCGCGTGTTGCGCGGAGTCCTGCTCCGCGCCGCACTGGTGGCACATGGCCGTCGCCTCGGCACCTATTTTCGCCAGGTACTCCCCGAAGCATCCGTGCCCGGAGAGCACCTGGGTCATGCGGTAGGTGAGCCCACCATGCCTACGGTCCAGCCAGCTATCAAAACTGGGCAGGACCGCCCCTACCGCCCGCTGTCGGTCGGCGCCGCTCCGCTGGAGCTGACGCCGCCATATTTCGTGGGCGGATCGTTGGGACTGGCGCCTCATTTCTGTTTCGACCGTCGCGTCCGGCGGGGCGTCTCCGTCCAGACGGAGGGCTTGCAGACGCCGATATACATCGGCGTGTGCCTCCGCCTGGATGTCGAAGGGGACGACACCCGCCAGAACCGCCGCCGTTTCGTGGGGTAGGGTGCGGTAGCCACGCACGACCCGGATGGCCATTAGCCTCTGCACGCGGCGCAATTTGCACCGCGGGCCCACACGGGACATCCGTATAGGGCCATGGCCCGCACCACTCCCACATACAGGCGGCGTACCTTCGCGTTGGGCGCCCCTAGGTTGGGCAGTAGTCGACCAAGCATGGTCGACGTGGCCACAACCCGGGGGACCAGACGGTCGAAGTGTTCTTCGAAGCGCCAGCGGCTGTCGATCTCCAGGCCGAGGTACTTAAACCTTCCCCCGACCTGGATGGGGGCATCACCCACCCAGACCCGAGCCTGGGGCGCACGCCGCGACAGAGGCAGCCCGTGAAACCAGACTACCTCCGTCTTTTGCGGCGAGATCTGGAGCCCCAAGGCTCGGATCCTGGCGACGACCAGTGCCACGGCCATCTCGGCCAGGCGGACAGTCCTCGTCCAATCCCTCCCCACGGCGACTATGAGCGTGTCGTCGGCGTAACAGACAACGCTCGCGCCGGTGGGGAGTGGCCCGCGGAGCACGGAGTCGTACCCCAGGTCCCATAGGAGTGGTCCTAACACGGAACCCTGAGGCACGCCCCGGCTGAGTACCCTCCGCTGGGTGTTGTTCCGGCCCGGGAATTCGATTTCCCTGTCCCGCAGGTAATCCGACATCACGGCCTGGAGGTAGGGCGGCACCCCGTGTTCTCGGAGTGCCACCCTTATTGCCCCCCAGGGCAGGGAGTTAAATGCGTTGGCGATATCAAGACTGATCGCCAACGTAACCCCACCCTGGGAGACGGCCGTGTCCGTGAGGGATTTGACGTGATCGATCGCGTCGAGCGTCGATCTTCCCCCACGGAAGCCGAACTGACAGTCGGCTATGCCGGGACCGTCGCGGGACACTGCCTCCTCGAGTCGGCGAGCGAGCAAACGCTCGAACAATTTGCCGACTTCGTCGAGGAGGCAGATGGGCCGGTACGCGGAGGGTGAATCCGCGGGCTTTCCTTTCTTCGGGACGAGGACCATCCGCCCTCGCTTCCACAGAAGCGGTACCCGCCCCGACTGCAAACAGCCATTAAATAGGCTGAGCAGCCGGGGCCCGAGGACGCGCAGTGCCTTCTTCAAGGCACGTCCGGGCACCCCGTCCGGGCCGGGGGCGGTGTCGCGCACCCCCAAGCGACGGACGGCGGCAGCGAGCTCCACTTGCGTGACCCCCAATTCGGCGGACCAGGTGGTCGGTTCCGCCGGCTCCGGCGGCCGTGGCTCCTCCGGATCGACCGGAAAGAGTGTGTCCACGACACGCCGGAGAATGGAGGGGTCGAGACTCGCCGTGACCGGGGGCGCCGCAGGGCGTAACCGCCCTAGTACAATTCTGTACGGACGCCCCCATGGGTCACGGTCTAGCGAGTCTAGGAGCTCGCGCCAGGCCTCGGACTTGGCCTTTTTGATGGCCGCCTGGAGGGCCACCGTTGCCTCTCGGTAGCCCTCGTATAGCGTTTGTTCCCTCGCGACGTCGCGGTTGGCACGTCTGCGGGCCCTGGTGAAGCGGCGTCGGGCTGCCACCCTTGCAGCGCGCAAGGCGGCGATTTCGCCCGACCACCAGTACACGGCCCGCTTGCGAGGCTTTCCGGTCCGGGGCATGGCGGCGTCGCAGACCGCCGCCAGAGACTCCCGGAACCATATTGCCTCGCTGTCGACGTCCGCGACGGGCCCAGCCGGCGGCTCCGGCCAGGCCATCGCGAGGGAGGCGGCCATCAGCGCGTCCTCGTCCATCTTTTTTGCGGCCCATCTGCGGGGCGGCTGTCCGCCCCTGGGGCGACGGGCTGGGTGGGGGTCTTGATGTTCCGCGGATACGTGCATTAGCACGTGGAGGTGGTCACTTAATGTTTCCACCTCCTCCGCGACCCTCCACCCGGTGACACAGCGCGCGGCGCAGGGCGTCGCCCATGATAGGTCGACTATCCATTCGCCCTGCCACCGCACGCATGTGCTTGCGGAGCCCCTGTTGAGGAGTAGGAGCCCCGCGCCCGCCGCCCATTCCAGCACCGTTTGTCCCCTCGCGTCTGTCCCGGGACAACCCCAAGCCGTAGCTTTGGCGTTGAAGTCGCCCAGGACTAAGGTGCGGCTGACTGGAGAGCGGGACACGACGTCCCTGACCTCGTCCAGCAGCCGCTCGAACGTCGCGAGGGGGGCACTGGGCGGGGCGTAGATGCCTACCACCGCTAGGCCGCCGTACGTCGCCGCGACATACCCACGGCCGTGCGCAAAAGCGCAGAGGGCCGCGGAGCCGTCGGCGATAATCGCGACGGAGCCAAGGTCGTCTCCCGCCCAATTTGGGCGGTCGAGGACACGGTATGGCTCCGCCGCGACTGCCAACCCCACACCAAACTCGGCCAACGTCTGCTGCAGAAGGTCCTGCGACGCGGCCGAGTGGTTGAGGTTGGCTTGCAGAATTTTGGCCGTGGGGGTGAACTTTAGGCCGTGTCCATGGCCTCCCCACGGCCGGATCCTGCTTCCTTCGCTTTGGGCTCTTCAGCCCGGTCCTTCTCCGCTGGTTGCGGGTCCGTCTCCCTCGGTGCCGAGGCGGCCGGACCAACTTGGCCGGACGCCCCGGTTGTTTGGGGAGGTTTCCTCCCTCGTCGCGGCGGTGGCGGCGCGCAGGCCTTAGAGCCCAGCCTGTGATTGGCTGGGCGGCCCAGGTCGGCGCAGACTGGGCAATTCGGCGGGGCCGAGCACTGCCGCGCCATGTGCTGGGTGCTACCACACGTGTAGCACCTGGCGCGGTGATCTGCCTCTACTGGGCATTTTTGCTGCACGTGCCCCAGCTCTAGGCACTTGTAGCACCGCTGGGGACGTGCAGCCAGAGGCTCGACCCTCGCCGACGTCCAACCGACCCGTATGCGTCCGGCGGCCACGACCTTGTTCATGGCCGCGACTGGGCACCGTATCCAAATGGTGCCCAGCCCGGACGCGGATCGGCGTACTACGCCGGTGCGGACTTCGTCCGCGCGACAACCGGCTGTACCTGCGACGGCGGCCGCCACCGCCTCCGCGGTCACGGACTCGTCCAGGCCGCTTATGCGCGCTTCGGCGCATTTGACGGGCCTGGACACTTTGACGTCCGTACCGCGGAATACATCTGCTAGCCTTTCTGAAAGGCGATCAGCGCCAGAGGCGCTATCTGGGCCGGGGACCTCGAGGATCGAGGACCCCGTGCGGCCCTTTCGATATCTTAGATCGGTAATTCCGATCTCCTGCAGGCGCACGCCCGCCACCGCGCGCGCCATGACCTCAGCGTAGGTCATGGCGCTGCCGGGGGGCAGGGTCAAGCTGACCGCTGCCCTTTTGGGTGCGCGGGGCGGACGCACGCGCGGCGCCTTTTTGGGCGCACTGATCGGCGGCGCGGGAGCAGCGCGTGCTCGCTCCGCGGCCGCAAGCTTCCGCCTCTCCTTCCTGCCGACCACTCTTGACCAAACGTCGGCAGAGGGACGGGAGGGAGCGGGTGTGACCGGCTTTGGGCCGGGTTGTGGCGGGCGCGCGCTCGTGGCGGCCTTACCGCGGCGTTGGCTGCGGGTCCTCGGCGGGGCCGCAGCGGGCTGCTTAGTGGCCCTCTTCTGCGCCGCCGTAGTCGGCGCAGTGCTGGCGACACGATGGGCTGCGCGGCAAGCGTCAGGAGGGGCGGCGCGGCGGGTAGCAGCCGGAGGTACAGCGGCCTTACGTCCCGCCGCCTCCCTCTCTTTCTTCCTTTGCCGCCTTGCACGCCTCCTTTGCGTTGGCGTCAGTCCCCCTGTGGCGGGGGCGGCCGCGGCCGGAGCGGGCGCGACCGCACGCGTCCGTGGCGGCACCGCAGCTGAGGCGGGGCGCGGTGGGTCGCGCGGCGGGCGCGCAAGACGCGCCCGTGTGGTAGCGGCGTAGCTCGCCGGTCCGCGTGCGGCGGACGGAGGTGGAGGTGGAGGCGGCGCGGCCAGGCGGGCCGCGAGACGTTCCTCCATCTCGCCGCAGAGGCGGCGTATCAGGCCCTCAACTCCGTCGAGGGGGTCCTGACGAGGCGGGTCTGGTTGTGGTCCAGATGACCCAGATGACCCGCAATTGGCAGGGCGTTGCCTTAGGACCCTCGTTGTTGTTGGAGGAGTCGGTGGCGTTGGCGTTGGAGGCCGCGACGGCGATGGTGGAGGCGGCGCCGCCGGAGGGGTTTTTTCCCTCGGCGGCGACGCGCGGCGAGCCGAGGAGGTGCGGCTCATAAGGCGGGCCTCGAGCTCGACGACGCGTGTATTGAGCTGCGCCACGACGCGTTCCAGCTCGGCCTCGCGGTCTGTGATCCTCGATCTCTTGGTCTGCTCTACCGCGGCCTGGCGAATGGTGATGGCCGCCATTCGTAGTTGGCGTACCATGGACCCCTTCAAGTTGTTGCTACACTTAGCAACTTTTAAAATCGTTTCGGACCCCTCGAAGATCCTAGCTCCGAGGTCGGTGGTCGGGGCGTGGCGCATTTCCTCCGCGAGCTCATCCTCCCGTATGGGCTCGCAGGATCTTGAAATAGGCGGCGCCGGCACCGCAGGGTCTTCGGCATTTAGCTCCTCCCTCAGCTGGCGCTCCTGTAGCGTCAGCTGGATCAATTGCCGTTTTGCCTCGGCGAGGCCCACGTACTCCCCGGTGGTCGGGGGACGACCGCGCTTTTTCCCTGCTGGTCGTGGGGCACGGGTCAGCCGAACTGACCGGATGGAACCCGCAGAACTGGCGGAGTCCCATCCGTCGTCGACCGTTATTCCCACGGACGAGGAACGCCACGGAGACTTTTTGCGGCTACGGCTGGAACTTGGTCCCGGCAGCCGCTCTAGACGCACAACAGGGCGCGCGAGGATGACCTCGCTAACGACCCTGGGTGCGTTAGCCGTCGAAGTAGACGCCGGGGCAGACGATGTGCCTACCCCGGACGCCTCTTCACCAGTAGTGGTGCTGAACGCTGTGGCCTGGTGGTCTACCACAGCGTTCTCCCGCTCGATGGATAACGACGCGGGGGAGCCCGGTCGGCCACTCCCATCCGCGCCGGTACTGGGGGATCCGACGCCCCCTGCACCGTAAACGTTGTTTCCAGTCGTTGTCATTGCCCATGTCAGGTGCCCTGTTGCGGGTGGGCCCGTACCCTAAACGCCGTCTATCGTGCCGAGGTCGTCATCGATTTTCCATCCCGTTGCCAGCTCACCGCGTTCGTCCTCCGCGTCCAGCAAATTGGCACTCGCAAGCGAGTACCAACTACTGGGGCGGAGGTCCAGGGACCCGACGTGGAGGTGCGGTGAGTGGTCTTGAGCCAGTCGGGCCCCCAACTTCGCCGAAATTCCCCTCACCTGGCGAGCAAGCTCGTCAGGGTGTTGGTAGAACATCAGCTCCATCGGAGTTCTCGCCAAGGCAGACGTGCCCGGACGAGACCCTTCCAGCCCTCGTGTCCCCTATTTTGTACATACCCAGACTTAACCCAGACCTAACCCAGACCTTAGAACACAAATATTATGTGCATGTAGAATCGCTCTTTCTCGATTGTATCAGCTTGTACATAAACTTGTTTTAATTTAATTTTTCATACAAAATACACAGAGAATGTCATCGTTTGATCTTTAAACTCATCCCTCAAAATTTCATACAAATTTTTGAAGATCTCACCGAAGAATCTCCTTCCGAGTCGAAACGTGAAAATATCAATGATATCAAAAAAGCTGCGTGTGCCTTGTTGCGCTTGCCGATGACTTGGACCTAAGCGTTTCTAGTTTCTTTCCGAATCTTTCCGAAGCCGTCCGAAGCAGTCCGAACCGCCGAGCTCACTTTCTGTTCGAATCTTACAATGTCACTCGGAATGACTTTTCATGGGACTTCTTGTGGGACAAGAACGAAACACGCAGCTCGTATAGTTGCATGTGTAGTAGTGCGTCAAATTCTCGAAACTCGCGTGCCAACTCAGGGCAGCACGGCCTCCTGATTAGGTGCTGCCTGGTGTGTTCAAGCGGAACTAAACTTGTCAGTTTTTTCCTCTGTTTAATCTCTAACCTAGCAAAAACCACTGCCCAATCGCGCCGACGGTATATTTCCATATATTGACAGGTCTTGAGCTGGAAAAGAGCTCATTCGATAGAGCAAGGTTCAATCTACCCCGCGCTGGTCATTATATCGCACAGAACAATCTATAAATTAGCTAAAAATGCTTACATTTCATGGCTGTGAACTAGTCGATTTTTGCTTTACTTTGAACACTCATATTACTGAACCTCAGTAGAATCTGATTAAATAATGGTCAGCACGGGCTAGATTCAACCTTGCCCTATCGAATGAGCCCATTCCCATCTCATAATCTTTCAATATAAAGAAGTATACAGTCGGCGCGTAAACCTCTGTTTTTGCCTAATTTTGCCGGTAATGTCACCGCCCTGACATATCTAATCCTAGGACCTTAACGTGAGACTACGCATTATATGACTGAAATCGATATTTCGCCTAGTTTCGAGTCATCCTGGTGAAATATCACCACGTTTAATGAAATATTGCGAATTTCACGTCAAACGTCGACTTTAGCGTCAACGTACGCATTATATCACAGAAATCGACGATTGTATAAGGTTGGAGGCATATTGGAGAAATATCCCCGCGTTTGATGAAATATTGCTAATTTCAAGCAAAACGTCAACATTGACGTGAAACTACGCATTATGTCACTGAAATCTATGTTTAGGCAAGTTTGGAGTCATATGGGTGTAAAATCACGCAACTCGATGAAAATTTGCGAATTTCACGACAAACGACAACTTTACGGTAGAACGGAGCTTTATAACACTGAAATCGATGTTTCGCCTGGTTTCGAATCATATTACTGAAATATCATGGCGCTCGATGAAATATTGCGAATTTCACGTCAAACGGCGACGTTAACGTGAAATTAGGCATTGTATAACTGACATCAATGTTTGGCCTAGTTTCGATTCATATTCGTGAAATATCACCGTGATTGATGAAATATGGTGAATTTAACGTCAAACGCCGACGTTAACGTGAAATTAGGCATTATATATCTGACATCAATGTTTGGCCTAGTTTCGATTCATATTTATGAAATATCACCGCGATTGATGAAGTATGGCGAATTTCACGTCAAACGCCGACGTTATCGTGAAATTAGGCATTATTTCACTGAAATCAATGTTTGGCCTAGTTCCGATGCATATTCGTGAAATATCACCGTGATTAATGAAATATGGCGAATTTCTCGTCAAACGCCGACGTTAAGGTGAAATTAGGCATTATATGACTGACATCAATGTTTGGCCTAGTTTCGATTCATATTCGTGAAATATCACCGTGATTCATGAAATATGGCGAATTTCAGGTCAAACGTCGACGTTAACGTTAAACTACGCATTATATCACTGAAATCGATCTAACGACAACTTTCGGGTCAAATTTGTGAGCTAGCACTGTGATTCATGGAATATGGCGAATTCCACGTCAAACGACGACGTTAACGTGAAATTAGGTATTATTTCATCGAAATCAATGTTTAGCCTAGTTTCGATTCATATTTGTGAAATATCACCGTGATTCATGAAATATGGCGAATTTCTAGTCAAGCGTCGACGTTAACGCGAAATTAGGCATTATATGACTGACATCAATGTTTGGCCTAGTTTCGATTCATATTCGCGAAATATCACCGTGATTGATGAAATATGGCGAATTTCATGTCGAACGTCGACGTTAACGTGAAAATAGGCATTATATCACTGAAATCGATCTATGGACAACTTTCGAGTCAAATTTGTGATATATCACCGCGATTGATGAAGTATGTCGAATTTCACGTCAAGCGCCGACGTTAACGTGACATTAGGCATTATATCACCGAAATCAATGTTTAGCCTGGTTTCGATTCATATTCGTGAAATATCACCGTGATTGATGAAATATGGCGAATTTCACGTCGAACGTCGATGTTACCGTTAAACTACGCATTAGATCACTGAAATCGATCTATGGACAACTTTCGAGTCAAATTTGTTAGCTATCACCGTGATTCATGAAATATGTCGAATTTCACGTCTCAAGCGCCGACGTTAACGTGAAATTAGGCATTATATTACCGAAATCAACGTTTAGCCTGGTTTCGATTCATATTCGTGAAATATCATCGTGATTGAGAAATATGGTGAATTTAACGTCAAACGTCGACGTTAACGTGAAATAAGGCATTATTTCACTGAAATCAATATTTGGCCTAGTTTCGATTCATATTCGTGAAATATCACCGTGATTGATGAAATATGGTGAATTTAACGTCAAACGTCGACGTTAACGTGAAATTAGGCATTATTTCATCGAAATCAATGTTTAGCCTAGTTTCGATTCATATTTGTGAAATATCACCGTGATTCATGAAATATGGCGAATTTCTAGTCAAGCGTCGACGTTAACGCGAAATTAGGCATTATATGACTGACATCAATGTTTGGCCTAGTTTCGATTCATATTCGCGAAATATCACCGTGATTGATGAAATATGGCGAATTTCACGTCGAACGTCGACGTTAACGTGAAAATAGGCATTATATCACTGAAATCGATCTATGGACAACTTTCGAGTCAAATTTGTGATATATCACCTCGATTGATGAAGTATGTCGAATTTCACGTCAAGTGCCGACGTTAACGTGAAATTAGGCATTATATCACCGAAATCAATGTTTAGCCTGGTTTCGATTCATATTCGTGAAATATCACCGTGATTGATGAAATATGGCGAATTTCACGTCGAACGTCGATGTTACCGTTAAACTACGCATTATATCACTGAAATCGATCTAACGACAACTTTCGGGTCAAATTTGTGAGCTAGCACTGTGATTCATGGAATATGGCGAATTCCACGTCAAACGACGACGTTAACGTGAAATTAGGCATTATATTACCGAAATCAACGTTTAGCCTGGTTTCGATTCATATTCGTGAAATATCATCGTGATTGATGAAATATGATGAATTTAACGTCAAACGTCGACGTTAACGTGAAATAAGGCATTATTTCACTGAAATCAATATTTGGCCTAGTTTCGATTCATATTCGTGAAATATCACCGTGATTGATGAAATATGGTGAATTTAACGTCAAACGTCGACGTTAACGTGAAATTAGGCATTATTTCATCGAAATCAATGTTTAGCCTAGTTTCGATTCATATTTGTGAAATATCACCGTGATTCATGAAATATGGCGAATTTCTAGTCAAGCGTCGACGTTAACGCGAAATTAGGCATTATATGACTGACATCAATGTTTGGCCTAGTTTCGATTCATATTCGCGAAATATCACCGTGATTGATGAAATATGGCGAATTTCACGTCGAACGTCGACGTTAACGTGAAAATAGGCATTATATCACTGAAATCGATCTATGGACAACTTTCGAGTCAAATTTGTGATATATCACCGCGATTGATGAAGTATGTCGAATTTCACGTCAAGCGCCGACGTTAACGTGAAATTAGGCATTATATCACCGAAATCAATGTTTAGCCTGGTTTCGATTCATATTCGTGAAATATCACCGTGATTGATGAAATATGGCGAATTTCACGTCGAACGTCGATGTTACCGTTAAACTACGCATTATATCACTGAAATCGATCTATGGACAACTTTCGAGTCAAATTTGTGAACTAGCACTGTGATTGATGAAATATGGCGAATTTCAAGTCAAACGCCGGCGTTAACGTGAAATTTTGCATTATATCACCGAAATCAGTGTTTAGCCTAGTTTCGATTCATATTTGTGAAATATCACCGCGATTGATGAAGTATGGCGAATTTCACGTCAAACGTCGACGTTGACGTGAAATAAAGCATTATATGACTGAAATCAATGGTTGGCCTATTTTCGATTCATATTCGTGAAATATCACCGTCATTGAGGAAATATGGCGAATTTCACGTCGAACGCCGACGTTAACGTGAAATTAGGCATTATATCACCGAAATCAATGTTTAGCCTGGTTTCGATTCATATTCGTGAAATATCACCGCGATTGATGAAGTATGTCGAATTTCACGTCAAGCGCCGACGTTAACGTGAAATTAGGTATTATATGACTGAAATCAATGGTTGGCCTAGTTCCGATTCATATTCGTGAAATATCACCGCGATTGATGAAATATGGCGAATTTCACGTCAAACGTCGACGTTAACGTTAAACTACGCATTATATCACTGAAATCGATCAATGGACAACTTTCGAGTCAAATTTGTGAACTATCACCGTGATTCATGAAATATGTCGAATTTCACGTCAAGCGCCGACGTTAACGTGAAATTAGGCATTATAGCACTGGAATCGATGTATGGCCTATTTTCGAGTCACATTAGTGGAATATCGCGGCGCTTGCTGAAATATTGCGAATTTCACGTCATACGTCGGCTTTAACGTTAAAGTACGCATTATATCACTGGAGTCGCTGTATGGCCTAGTTTCGTGTCACATTAGTGAAATATTGCGGCGCTTGCTGAAATATTGCGAATTTCCCGTCATACGTCGACTTTAACGTTAAAGTACGCATTATATCACTGTAATCGATGTATGGCCTAGTTTCGAGTCATACGAGTGAAATATCGCGGCGCTGGATGAAATATTGCGAATTTCACGTCATACGTCGGCTTTAACGTTAAAGTACGCATTATATCACTAGTATCGATGTATGTCCTATTTTCGAGTCACAGTAGTGGAATATGGCGGCGCTTGCTGAAATATTGCGAATTTCCCGTCATACGTCGACTTTAACGTTAAACTACACATTATGTCACTGGAATCGCTGTATGGTCTAGTTTCGAGTCATAGTGGTGAAATATCGTGGCGCTGGATGAAATATTGCGAATTTCACGTCATACGTCGGCTTTAACGTTAAAGTACGCATTATATCACCGGAATCGATGTATGGCCTAGTTTCGAGTCATACGAGTGAAATATCGCGGCGCTGGATGAAATATTGCGAATTTCCCGTTATACGTCGACTTGAACGTTAATCTACACACTATATCACTGGATTCGCTGTATGGCCTAGTTTCGAGTCATATTAGTGAAATATTGCGGCGCTTGCTGAAATATTGCGAATTTCCCGTCATACGTCGACTTTAACGTTAAACTACGCATTATATCACTGGAATCGATGTATGGCCTAGTTTCGAGTCATATTAGTGAAATATCGTGGCGCTGGATGAAATATTGCGAATTTCACGTCATACGTCGGCTTTAACGTTAAAGTACGCATTATATCACTGTAATCGATGTATAGCCTAGTTTCGAGTGATAGGAGTGAAATATCGCGGCGCTGGATGAAATATTGCGAATTGTCCGTCATACGTCGACTTTAACGTTAAAGTACGCATTATATCAGTGGAATCGATGTATGGGCTATTTTCGAGTCACATTAGTGGAATATCGCGGCGCTGGATGAAATACTGCGAATTTCCCGTCACACGTCGACTTTAACGTTAAACTCCGCATTATAACACTGGAGTCGCTGTATGGCCTAGTTTCGAGTCATATAAATGAAATATCGTGGCTCTGGATCAAATATTGCGAATTTCACGTTATACGTCGTTCTTTAACGTTAAAGTACGCATTATATCAATGGAGTCGCTGTATGGCCTAGTTTCGAGTCACATTAGTGAGATATTGCGACGCTTGCTGAATTGTTGCGAATTTGCCGTTATACGTCGACTTTAACGTTAAACTACGCATTATATCACTGGAATCGATGTATGGCCTAGTTTCGAGTCATATTAGTGAAATATCGTGGCGCTGGATGAAATATTGCGAATTTCACGTCATACGTCGGCTTTAACGTTAAAGTACGCATTATATCACTGGAATCGATGTATGGCCTAGTTTCGAGTCATACGAGTGAAATATCGTGGCGCTGGTTGGAATATTGCGAATTTCACGTCATACGTCGGCTTTAACGTTGAAGTACGCATTATATCACTGGAATCGATGTATGGCCTAGTTTCGAGGCATACGAGTGAAATATCGAGGCGCTGGATGAAATATTGCGAATTTCACGTCATACGTCGACTTGAACGTTAAACTACGCATTATTTCACTGTAATAGATGTATAGCCTAGTTTCGAGTGATACGAGTGAAATATCCCAGCGCTGGATGAAATATTGCGAATTGTCCGTCATACGTCGACTTTAACGTTAAAGTACGCATTATATCAGTGGAATCGATGTATGGGCTATTTTCGAGTCACATTAGTGGAATATCGCGGCGCTGGATGAAATACTGCGAATTTCCCGTCACACGTCGACTTTAACGTTAAACTCCGCATTATAACACTGGAGTCGCTGTATGGCCTAGTTTCGAGTCATATTAGTGAAATATCGTGGCGCTGGATGAAATATTGCGAATTTCACGTCATACGTCGGCTTTAACGTTAAAGTACGCATTGTATCACTGGAAACGATGTATGGCCTAGTTTCGTGTCACATTAGTGAAATATTGCGGCGCTTGCTGAAATATTGCGAATTTCCCGTCATACGTCGATTTGAACGTTAAACTACGCATTATTTCACTGGATTCGGTGTATGGTCTAGTTTCGTGTCATAGTGGTGAAATATCGAGGCGCTGGATGAAATATTGCGAATTTCACATCATACGTCCACTTTAACGTTAAACTACGCATTATTTCACTGGAATCGCTGTATGGCCTAGTTTCGAGACATATAAGTGAAATATCGTGGCTCTGGATCAAATATTGCGAATTTCATGTTATACGTCGTTCTTTAACGTTGAAGTACGCATTATATCACTGGAGTCGCTGAATGGCCTAGTTTCGAGTCACATTAGTGAAATATTGCGGCGCTTGCTGAATTATTGCGAATTTCCCGTCACACGGCGACTTTAACGTTAAACTCCGCATTATAACACTGGAGTCGCTGTAGGGCCTAGTTTCGAGTCATATTAGTGAAATATCGTGGCGCTGGATGAAATATTGCGAATTTGACGTCATACGTCGGCTTTATCGTTAAAGTACGCATTATATCACTGTAATCGATGTATGGCCTAGTTTCGAGTCATATTAGTGAAATATCGTGGCGCTGGATGAAATATTGCGAATTTCACGTCATACGTCGGCTTTAACGTTAAAGTACGCATTATATCACTGGAATCGATGTATGGCCTAGTTTCGAGTCATACGAGTGAAATATCGAGGCGCTGGATGGAATATTGCGAATTTCACGTCATACGTCGGCTTTAACGTTGAAGTACGCATTATATCACTGGAATCAATGTATGGCCTAGTTTCGAGGCATACGAGTGAAATATCGAGGCGCTGGATGAAATATTGCGAATTTCACGTCATACGTCGACTTGAACGTTAAACTACGCATTATTTCACTGGATTCGGTGTATGGTCTAGTTTCGAGTCATAGTGGTGAAATATCGAGGCGCTGGATGGAATATTGCGAATTGTCCGTCATACGTCGACTTTAACGTTAAAGTACGCATTATATCAGTGGAATCGATGTATGGGCTATTTTCGAGTCACATTAGTGGAATATCGCGGCGCTGGATGAAATATTGCGAATTTCACGTCATACGTCGACTTGAACGTTAAACTACGCATTATTTCACTGGATTCGGTGTATGGTCTAGTTTCGAGACATATAAGTGAAATATCGTGGCTCTGGATCAAATATTGCGAATTTCACGTTATACGTCGTTCTTTAACGTTAAAGTACGCATTATATCACTGTAATCGATGTATAGCCTAGTTTCGAGTCATATTAGTGAAATATCGTGGCGCTGGATGAAATATTGCGAATTTCACGTCATACGTCGGCTTTAACGTTAAAGTACGCATTATATCAGTGGAATCGATGTGTGGGCTATTTTCGGGTCACATTAGTGGAATATCGCGGCGCTGGATGAAATACTGCGAATTTCCCGTCACACGTCGACTTTAACGTTAAACTCCGCATTATAACACTGGAGTCGCTGTATGGCCTAGTTTCGAGTCATATTAGTGAAATATCGTGGCGCTGGGTGAAATATTGCGAATTTCACGTCATACGTCGGCTTTAACGTTAAAGTACGCATTATATCACTGGAATCGATGTATGGCCTAGTTTCGAGTCATACGAGTGAAATATCGAGGCGCTGGATGAAATATTGCGAATTTCACGTCATACGTCGGCTTTAACGTTGAATTACGCATTATATCACTGGAATCGATGTATGGCCTCGTTTCGAGGCATACGAGTGAAATATCGAGGCGCTGGATGAAATATTGCGAATTTCACGTCATACGTCGACTTGAACGTTAAACTACGCATTATTTCACTGGATTCGGTGTATGGTCTAGTTTCGAGTCATAGTGGTGAAATATCGAGGCGCTGGATGAAATATTGCGAATTTCACATCATACGTCCACTTTAACGTTAAACTACGCATTATTTCACTGGAATCGCTGTATGTCCCAGTTTCGAGACATATAAATGAAATATCGTGGCTCTGGATCAAATATTGTGAATTTCACGTTATACGTCGTTCTTTAACGTTAAAGAACGCATTATATCACTGGAGTCGCTGTATGGCCTAGTTTCGAGTCACATTAGTGAAATATTGCGGCGCTTGCTGAATTATTGCGAATTTGCCGTTATACGTCGACTTTAACGTTAAACTACGCATTAGTTCACTGGAATCGGTGTATGGTCTAGTTTCGAGTCATAGTGGTGAAATATCGAGGCGCTGGATGAAATATTGCGAATTTCACGTCATACGTCGACTTGAACGTTAAACTACGCATTATTTCACTGTATTCGGTGTATGGTCGAGTTTCGAGTCACATTAGTGGAATATCGCGGCGCTTGCTGAAATATTGCGAATTGTCCATCATACGTCGACCTTAACGTTAAAGTACGCATTATATCAGTGGAATCGGTATATGGCCTATTTTCGAGTCACATTAGTGGAATATCGCGGCGCTGGATGAAATATTGCGAATTTCCCGTCACACGTCGACTTTAACGTTAAACTGCGCATGATAACACTGGAGTCGCTGTATGGCCTAGTTTCGAGTCATATTAGTGAAATATCGTGGCGCTGGATGAAATATTACGAATTTCACGTCATACGTCGGCTTTAACGTTAAAGTACGCGTTGTATCACTGGAATCGATGTATGGCCTAGTTTCGAGTCATACGAGTGAAATATCGCGGCGCTGGACGAAATATTGCAAATTTCCCGTTATACGTCGACTTGAACGTTAATCTACACATTATATCACTGGATTCGCTGTATGACCTAGTTCCGAGTCATATTAGTGAAATATCGTTGGGCTGGTTGAAATATTGCAAATTTCCAGTTAGACGTCGACTTTAACGTTAAACTACGCATTATTTCACTGGAATCGATGTATGGCCTAGTTTCGAGTCACATTAGTAGAATATTGCGGCGCTTGCTGAAATATTGCGAATTTCACGTCGTACGTCGGCTTTAACGTTAAAGTACGCATTATATCACTGGAGTCGCTGTATGGCCTAGTTTCGAGTCACATTAGTGAAATAGTGCGGCGCTTGCTGAATTATTGCGAATTTCCCGTTACACGTCGACTTTAACGTTAAACTACGCAATATTTCACTGGTATCGGTGTATGGTCTAGTTTCGAGTCATGGTGGCGAAATATCGAGGCGCTGGATGAAATATTGCGAATTTCACGTCATACGTCGGCTTTAACGTTAAAGTTCTCATTATATCACTGTAATCGATGTATGGCCTAGTTTCGAGTCATACGAGTGAAATATCGTGGCGCTGGATGAAATATTGCGCATTTCACGTCATACGTCGGCTTTAACGTTAAAGTACGCATTATATCACTGTAATCGATGTATAGCCTAGTTTCGAGTCATACGAGTGAAATATCGCGGCGCTGGATGAAATATTGCGAGTTTCACGTCATACGTCGGCTTTAACGTTAAAGTACGCATTATATCACTAGAATTGATGTATGTCCCATTTTCGAGTCACATTAGTGAAATATCGTGGCGCTGGATGAAATATTACGAATTTCACGTCATACGTCGGCTTGAACGTTAAAGTACGCATTATATCACTGTAATCGATGTATGGCCTAGTTTCGAGTCATCCGAGTGAAATATCGCGGCGCTGGATGAAATATTGCGAATTTCACGTCATACGTCGGCTTTAACGTTAAAGTACGCATTATATCACTAGAATCGATGTATGTCCTATTTTCGAGTCACATTAGTGAAATATCGTGGCGCTGGATGAAATATTACGAATTTCACGTCATACGTCGGCTTTAACGTTAAAGTACGCATTATATCACTGGAATCGATGTATGGCCTAGTTTCGAGTCATACGAGTGAAATATCGCGGCGCTGGATGAAATATTGCGAATTTCACGTCATACGTCGGCTTTAACGTTGAAGTACGCATTATATCACTGGAATCGATGTATGGCCTAGTTTCGAGGCATACGAGTGAAATATCGAGGCGCTGGATGAAATATTGCGAACTTCACGTCATACGTCGACTTGAACGTTAAACTACGCATTATTTCACTGTAATCGATGTATAGCCTAGTTTCGAGTGATACGAGTGAAATATCCCGGCGCTGGATGAAATATTGCGAATTGTCCGTCATACGTCGACTTTAACGTTAAAGTACGCATTATATCAGTGGAATCGATGTATGGGCTATTTTCGAGTCACATTAGTGGAATATCGCGGCGCTGGATGAAATACTGCGAATTTCCCGTCACACGTCGACTTTAACGTTAAACTCCGCATTATAACACTGGAGTCGCTGTATGGCCTAGTTTCGAGTCATATTAGTGAAATATCGTGGCGCTGGATGAAATATTGCGAATTTCACGTCATACGTCGGCTTTAACGTTAAAGTACGCATTATATCACTGGAATCGATGTATGGCCTAGTTTCGAGTCATACGAGTGAAATATCGAGGCGCTGGATGAAATATTGCGAATTTCACGTCATACGTCGGCTTTAACGTTGAAGTACGCATTATATCACTGGAATCGATGTATGGCCTAGTTTCGAGGCATACGAGTGAAATATCGAGGCGCTGGATGAAATATTGCGAATTTCACGTCATACTTCGGCTTTAACGTTAAAGTACGCATTATATCACTGGAATCGGTGTATGGTATAGTTTCGAGTCATAGTGGTGAAATATCGAGGCGCTTGCTGAAATATTGCGAATTTCACGTCATACGTCGGCTTTAACGTTAAAGTACGCATTATATCACTGGAGTCGCTGTATGGCCTAGTTTCGTGTCACATTAGTGAAATATTGCGGCGCTTGCTGAAATATTGCGAATTTCCCGTCATACGTCGATTTGAACGTTAAACTACGCATTATTTCACTGGATTCGGTGTATGGTCTAGTTTCGTGTCATAGTGCTGAAATATCGAGGCGCTGGATGAAATATTGCGAATTTCACATCATACGTCCACTTTAACGTTAAACTACGCATTATTTCACTGGAATCGCTGTATGGCCTAGTTTCGAGACATAGTAGTGAAATATCGAGGCGCTGGATGAAATATTGCGAATTTCCCGTCACACGTCGGCTTTAACGTTAAACTACGCAATATTTCACTGGTATCGGTGTATGGTCTAGTTTCGAGTCATAGTGGTGAAATATCGAGGCGCTGGATGAAATATTGCGAATTTCACGTCATACGTCGGCTTTAACGTTAAACTACGCATTATTTCACTGGATTCGGTGTATGGTCTAGTTTCGAGTCATAGTGGTGAAATATCGAGGCGCTGGATGAAATATTGCGAATTTCCCGTTATACGTCGACTTGAACGTTAATCTACACATTATATCAGTGGATTCGCTGTATGGCCTAGTTCCGAGTCATATTAGTGAAATATCGTTGGGCTGGTTGAAATATTGCGAATTTCCCGTTAGACGTCGACTTTAACGTTAAGCTACGCATTATTTCACTGGAATCGATGTATGGCCTAGTTTCGAGTCACATTAGTAGAATATTGCGGCGCTTGCTGAAATATTGCGAATTTCACGTCATACGTCGGCTTTAACGTTAAAGTACGCATTATATCACTGGAGTCGCCGTATGGCCTAGTTTCGAGTCACATTAGTGAAATATCGTGGCGCTGGATGAAATATTACGAATTTCACGTCATACGTCGGCTTGAACGTTAAAGTACGCATTATATCACTGTAATCGATGTATGGCCTAGTTTCGAGTCATACGTGTGAAATATCGCGGCGCTGGATGAAATATTGCGAATTTCACGTCATACGTCGGCTTTAACGTTAAAGTACGCATTATATCACTAGAATCGATGTATGTCCTATTTTCGAGTCACATTAGTGAAATATCGTGGCGCTGGATGAAATATTACGAATTTCACGTCATACGTCGGCTTTAACGTTAAAGTACGCATTATATCACTGGAATCGATGTATGGCCTAGTTTCGAGTCATACGAGTGAAATATCGCGGCGCTGGATGAAATATTGCGAATTTCACGTCATACGTCGGCTTTAACGTTGAAGTACGCATTATATCACTGGAATCGATGTATGGCCTAGTTTCGAGGCATACGAGTGAAATATCGAGGCGCTGGATGAAATATTGCGAACTTCACGTCATACGTCGACTTGAACGTTAAACTACGCATTATTTCACTGTAATCGATGTATAGCCTAGTTTCGAGTGATACGAGTGAAATATACCGGCGCAGGATGAAATATTGCGAATTATCCGTCATACGTCGACTTTAACGTTAAAGTACGCATTATATCAGTGGAATCGATGTATGGGCTATTTTCGAGTCACATTAGTGGAATATCGCAGCGCTGGATGAAATACTGCGAATTTCCCGTCACACGTCGACTTTAACGTTAAACTCCGCATTATAACACTGGAGTCGCTGTATGGCCTAGTTTCGAGTCATATTAGTGAAATATCGTGGCGCTGGATGAAATATTGCGAATTTCACGTCATACGTCGGCTTTAACGTTAAAGTACGCATTATATCACTGGAATCGATGTATGGCCTAGTTTCGAGTCATACGAGTGAAATATCGAGGCGCTGGATGAAATATTGCGAATTTCACGTCATACGTCGGCTTTAACGTTGAAGTACGCATTATATCACTGGAATCGATGTATGGCCTAGTTTCGAGGCATACGAGTGAAATATCGAGGCATTGGATGAAATATTGCGAATTTCACGTCATAC